>NC_069500.1:1307073269-1307310769 GCF_027579735.1 Bombina bombina
CATTACATTTAGGGCAAGTAACTTCCTTTTTATACCATTTTGACATTTTATCTGGTGTGATATATAATAGATTAACTAACTTAAAATGAGATTCTCTCCAATCAATAAAGACTTGTGTTTGATCAACTAATTTGAAACTTTGAAGAATATGTTCTTTAGTAATTTTTAAGGATTTATCCCATTTCCTCTCTAACTCCTCTATGTGTATCAGTCCATGGTGTTTAATAAGCATATTGTAGGGGATTGAGATAGAGACTTTCCAAGCATGATATAGTCTAATCACATCTTCTAGTTCCCCCAATAGGGGGTTAGAGTCATCTTCTGCACGTAAACTTGTGATCCAGTGCTGTACCTGGAGATACGCAAAGAAAGAAGTTTTTGCTATATTGAAACTAGTTCTTAAGTCTACAAAAGTCTTAATTATTAACGACTCATTTACGCAGATGTCTTTTACATTTTGGAGGCCATTCCTGGCCCAAGTAGAAAAGACTTTATAAGTAATCCCCGGAGGAAAGGCCGGATTACCTACTAAAGGAAGGAATTTGGATCTGCGAAAATTGATATGCATTTCAGAACAAAGTTTCTGCCAAGCCAAAATTATAAATTTAAAAGTATACAAATGTGACACATTGTCTGGTAAACACGCAGCTGGGATATGTATCAATGCTTTGAGTGAGAATGGTGCTACTATCTGTGATTCTAATTCCAAAAAGGAGACATATTCTTTTTCTGTTATCCAATCTAGTACGAATTTGGTAAGTGCAGCATAATTATAAAACTGAAGGTTGGGCAACGCCAAGCCACCATGTTCTTTTAAGAAAGATAATTTGAACAATGATATCCTGGCTTTCTTCCCATGCCATATAAATCTAGTGAATAACTTTTGTACAAATTTTAAATCCTTTTTCTCGATTAAAAGAGGGAGATTCTGCAGTAGGTACAGTAATTTCGGGAATAGAATTGTTTTAATTAGCATTACACGGGCAGATAGAGAAATTGGTAAATTGTGCCAAGTTGATAATTTATGTTCAAACAGATCTATACATTTCCGGAAGTTTAGGTCATACCATAATGAAGGATTGCTACTTAATATGATACCTAGATACTTAATTTCTTGTACCTCTTTAAAAGGGTGTAAGATGTGATTCTCAGGTTTATAGATCCAGAGCAATTCCGATTTCCCCCAATTAATTTTATACCCTGAAATTGAACTAAATTTTTCAATAATCTTTAATAATTGGGGTATGGCTTGTTTAGTATTACTTAGATAAAGCAGGATGTCATCTGCAAATAGTGATGTCACAAAATTCTTATCTCCTACCTTGATTCCTGTTAATTCTTTTCGTAATAATATTGCCAGAGGCTCTAAAGATAAATTAAACAATAGAGGAGAGAGGGGGCAGCCCTGGCGTGTACCTCGTTGGAGGGTAAAGCTCTCCGATATCTCCCCATTTATGATAATAGCAGATGTTGGAGTCTGATATAATAAGCCTATAAAATCCAAGAAATTCCCTATAAGGCCAAAACCTTTAAGCGCATTAAACAAATGGTCCCACACTATGCAGTCAAATGCCTTCTCAGCGTCTACTGTGAGCAAGGCTAAATCGATATTGTGGTGCGTCTTTTTTTTAGTTGATCTATTCCAAAAATAATCAATAACAAGCATCGCTTTTCGAAGATTTTTCACTGAGTTTCTTCCAACCATGAAACCTGCCTGGTCCGGATGTATTAATGGATCCAGGATATTCTTAAGCCTATTTGAGATAATGGCCGTTAAAAGTTTATAATCTTGGTTTAATAAAGATATAGGCCGATAAGAAGACATTATTTCTGGGTTTTTGTCCTTTTTTAAAATCAGCGCCACATTCGACGCTGAGAAGAACCTCGATCTCAGTTGTTTTTTGATATAATACTCATTGAAGAGGAGCGCTAATGTAGGCAGAATTTGATCGTGTAAGAGTTTATAAAACTCAGATGGGAGCGCATCTGGACCTGGCGTCTTATTGGACTTGGCCTGTTTGATTGCGTCTGAGATCTCGCATATTGAAATAGGTTCATTCAACCGGGTTAAATCCTGGGAATCTATTTTAGGTAGCTTTATGCCTTTCCAAAATTCTTTTTTATTCTCTAGATTAACTACTCCTTCCGAGTAGACCTGCTGAAAATATTTAACAAATTCGCTTCTTATCTCAGAAATATTGGTAATTCTTCTATCTCCAATCTTAATTGTAGCTATAAAATTCTTCTGTGACCAGCCTTTAGATAGTTTTGCCAAATATTTTGCAGAATTACCATAGTGACCTCTAAATCTAGCTTTTTGCTTTTGTATTTCTAAAGCTAATTCTTGTTTCAAAAACATATCTCTCTCTACTCGAGCAGCCTTATAATTAGCCCAAGAAATCTGGTTTGGAAAATTTAAATATTTCTTATAGGCATTTTTAACCTGATTTGCTAATTGTTCTTCCCTATTCTTTTTTTTCTTTTTCCATGTACATAAGTACGCTTTGATCTTACCCCTCAAAACCGCTTTAGCTGTTTCCCATATAATTTCTGGTTTATCACTGTATGTAGCATTAATTTGATAAAATTCCTTCCAGCTAGCTTGTAACCAGTTTTTAAATTTGGAGTTATTGGATAAATATTGAGGGAAAAAAAAACGTGAATTATATGCACCTGGTGAGCGCAGTGCATTAATTTCCAATATGATAATTGCATGATCAGAAATGACAATCTCACCTATATCTGTTTTAATCTCCAAACCAAACATGTTGTTAGATATTAAAAAACAGTCTATTCGCGAGAAAGATTTGAATGACTTCGACTCACAGGTATACTCTTTACTGTCAGGGTGTTGCAGTCTCCATACATCTTTAAGAGCAAGTTTGTAACTAAAGTTCTGTAAAACCTTTGCTTCCCGATTATGTCTAGATCTTTGTGTGTGGTTTGACCTATCTAAACTGGGGGAGAATGTCATATTAAGATCTCCAGCCAATATAATATTCTTCCCTAGATGAGGGAATAATTGCAAACTCAGCTTCTCCCAGAATCCTTTATCCAAGGAGTTTGGGCCATATACATTGCACAAAACAAAATGGCATTTGTTGATCATAATCTCCAGAATCTGAAATCTTCCTTCTGTGTCTAATACCTGGGATACAATCTGGTAAGGAAGTTGTTTATTGAACAATATGGCCACACCTCTTTTCCTTTTTTCATACATTGTTGCGGATACCTCCCCCACCCATTTAGTTTTCAACTTAAGTAATTCATGGGGTTTTAGGTGGGTCTCTTGGATAAACGCAATATCGGGTCTATATTTACCCAATTCCTTAATAATAAGTTTCCTTTTAATTGGGGAAGTTATACCTCCGACATTCCACGAGATTACTCTGAGTTTATCCGCCATTTATATCGTAAAAAAATAAGAAAAACCATCACACTATAACCTTTCTGATCCATTAAAAACAAAAACCTGTCAGAAAAAGCGCTTAAAACCATTGAAGACATATATCCAAAAAAAACACTATCTCTCCCCCCCTTCCCTGGGGTCGGCTGATTCTCAAGTGTAATCCTAACATCACAGCAATATTGACCAAACATTTCTTTCTTACTTAAAGATTCACTATGGAATTTATACATTTTACAAATATCTAGTACAAAATTCCTGAGCCTCTGTTTGATTATTTAATGTTATTGAAGAACCTTCTTTTTCAAAAATAATTTTGGCAGGATATATTAATCTTGCATTAAAATTAGCCTTAATCAACCTTGAGCAAAATGGAGACATCTCCCTCCTTTTAGCAAGGGTCTCCGCAGAAAAGTCTTGGAATATTAATATTTTATGTTGAGCAATCATTAAACCATTATTTTTACGGTAATGCCTAAGAATATTTATTTTATCCTGGAAATCCAAGCATTTTATAAGTACCGGTCTTGGTCTAGCAGTACCTTCCTGATTATTCCTAATTGGGCCGACTCTATGCGCCCTCTCTATCCGCACTGGAAGATCTTCTGCCTTAAGCCCTAGTATTTGCGGCAGCTTAGAGGAGGCAAAGGACAGCAGGTCCTGATATTCTAGTGTTTCAGGTAGGCCCACTATTCTCAGATTGTTACGGCGGGCCCTGTCCTCTAACTCCTCCAATCTGGAATGCAATAAATTGATCTGTTTATTCTGTGATGCACTGGACTGTTCTTGTACCGTAATACGGTCCTCAATATCTGAAACCCTAGTTTCAACCTCTGCCATTCTCGTAGCAAATTGCTTGACCTCTCCTGAGAGACTTGCAATGTCCTGTTTGATTAATTCAAACTGAGGCATGAATAATTCAGCAATCTGTTGGAGTAACTTCGTATTATCTATGGGGGTTAATGCAGGGTCATTTGTGGCTTCTATGCTAGTGTCAACCTGTTTAGCCTTTCTCTCCTTGTGTTTAGGCGCCATTATAGGCGAATTGTTCTTAGAGTGAAGGACAAATTTTTCCATGTGGAACAGAGCTCAACCTGTTCCGTGTAACAAATTGTGAAATACGCCCGTGTAAATTAATAGTGTAGAATATCTAAATCAGATGTGCAGAAAAAGGGTTAAAAAGAAAAAAAAAAAAAAAAAAATTTAACTCGAGAAAAATCCGTGCGTAGAAAAGGAAATCAAGAAGTATCAAACCCGTATATTCTTATATCGTGCGGGTCAAAGATAGACCACTCGCACCTAAAGAATTTCTATAAAGAAAGTGAATTACTATTTGAACAGTGTGAGTGAATCACAGAACTCATAAACCCAACCGTGTGACTTGTGCAAACTCGTGAGAGAAAAAAGAAGGAGAAGAGTAGAACCCAAGCAAGGAACTCACCCAAAAAGTGGATATAGGAGAGAAGCAAGGCCACAAAGGTCCAGAGGTCGCTCAGCTATATAGATCTGGTTATTCTCAGGAGCCCCTTCTAGGGTATCAATTCCAATTTATTTCACCGCTATCCCAGTTGCCACTTTATATGGCTGCTGATTTTACCTAACAATATTTAGCACTATCGTTTATAGAACCTTATCCTAATATTAAACACTTTTAACTGAGTTATCACTCTTGTTCTTTGATCTTATTCCCAGTAGTAACAACAACAGTATATATATCACATTAGAATACATACATCTAAATTTCTACTTTATATTTTGTTAAGGTACTTATTTTTGATTTTTTCCCCAAAAATCAGTATAGCATGGGAAAAAGTTGTAATAGCATCACAGTAGTCCAATCAGTTCCACCCTTTCCTTACTGAAAAAATAGAAAAACTCCTTATTCTTGACCCCCAAAAGTAGACAACAGATTACTTCTTTGCTTAGACGTTCATCAGACCTGTTTCTCCATATGGGGTGCTTAGACATACAAAGTCCATCATTATCCTTTTACTCAAGAAGGAAAAGAAAAGGGAGCCGCCAATTACTTGTTTTACTTTTCCAATCCCTTAGAGAGGAACTTTGGTTAACACAGCAGGGCAATAATTGTAATCCATTCAGAGCTGTTTCCTAAACTTTAACTTCAATAGTACCAGTTAGGGCCGCAATGTCTTTTGCCTTTTTGCAGAAAATTTGGGGGGACTTCAATAGGGACGGTCCCAAAAGCCTTTAAGATAGAAAAATGGCAGTCTATGGCCCTTGTAACCCACAGCACCTTTAATCAAAGATAAAATCTTCCAATGCTAATTAGGCTATTGCACTCCTCATGTATTGCTCAAATTCTTTTTTGTTTAGTAATCTGCAAACAGCATGTATTTTGAAGCAGAAAAAAAAGAAAGTCACACAGTTTTATCCATTCACTTGCTTTCGTACTGCCCAAAGACAATAATCACAGCTTAGATTACTCACCAGCTCCGCGTGTGTGGGCAGCACCAGCAACCTCTTACTTTTGCATATGTAATCCTCTAGCTGTATGGTAGATACTCCGGAACTCCGGTGTATAGTAATCTGGGACCAGGCCAGCAACTATGATACACCGTGCCTCCAAGAAGGCGATCACCACTTTATGAGCCCTTTAGGTGGCCACATTCCTGTGCTCAGGATTTCTCTTTTGTTTTCACCACCTTAGCCTCCTAAGCAAAATCCTCTGGCAATGTTGCAGCTGCTCCGGCGCTCCGGTGTGTAGCGAACTGAGACCAGGCCAGCTAACTTACTACACCGCGACCCAAGGAAGGCGCTCAGCACCTCATCATACCATTGGGGAGCAATATTCCCATGTTCCGACAAATGGGATATTTCAACAAACCGCTGTAGCCTTCTGTACCCGCACCTCGTCCTTAGCCAGCGACGCGACCTGTTTCCGGTCCGCCTTACTCAGCTGAGGTCGGATGTATTTTCAGTGCCGAAGATATGTGGCTCTGCTCTGAGCCCAGCAGCAAAAATGGAGACTTCCTTGCCTGTTGTTGGACCGCGTCGGCCCGCTGCCCGAACTGCCACTCACGGCGTGCAGCAAAGGGATCCAGGCGTCTTGGGTAGGTTTCCCGGCTCTTTCGACCTCAGAGCCCAGAGTCAGCGTACAGGTGTTTACTGTCTCCACCCATCCGGAAGTCCGTCCTCCACCGTTGTATATTGTTCATGCTCAAACTATGCTGTTTACATTTACTTAGTCTAAACAAAATTCCACATCTACTGTTCTAAACCAAGATATATTTATTAGTATCCGTCTCCAGTGGACCTCTAAGTAGACGAACGCACTTCAGCTCAGAACATTCAAAAACCAAAGAGTGCACTGAATGGAAAATATTCTCAAAGAAGAGTAAATCTGTAACACGCTATTTAATAGAAATCAAAGCAAATTCAGGTCAAAACAACTCTAACTTTATTTTGCTAAAAGCTCAAACAAATCATTTCAGCCGTATAACTCCCCTTTCTCAAGAGCATATCAAATCAATGATAGAGTTATAACATGGACAAAGACACACATATATATATATATTTTTTTATTTTTATTTTTTTTGTAATAAAAAGTCACCCCTACAAATTTTTCAAAATGCCACTATAATTTCTGTTCTCACCAACAGGTTTGTTGCAATTTATATCTCTCTGGGAATTATTATTTCTTAAAAAAGTATGCATACTGGAAACTGTCATTCACCTCGCAGAGCAATGCAATTTCTTTGAAAGACGCTATGAAGCAGAGAATAAAGATGATTATGCTGGGACAGGAAATAAACAGTGAATGTACTCATGCTGTGCACTCTTGATATATTATGCAGTATCTCAAGAATAATTTTGATGTAGTAGTCATTCTAATTGATTTAATGATTCAACTTCTCATATACCTGTATCCCGATCTTGTACAGATGAAAACATAATTAATTTATTTCAAGAATACCTAGATTATTCAGTTTATTGTAAAATCATTTTAATACATTATTAATTAATTATTGTGTGATTATTATTACTGGTACCTTATCGTCTAAAAAAAAGAAGAAATAGGTAGCTATACATACAGATATATAAATGAATGTATGCCGTAATCTTATATGATCAAAGATCATATAAACAGTGCCATTATACATGTCAAATTTATTTACAAAGCCACAATCGATAGTAAAAAGGTCAATATATTTTGATATTCCGGTCACCATCAATTGTGGTTTATAAGTGATAAAAAGCTTGTTGGCAGTTAAAAAGTTAATAGCCTCAGAGCTTAAAAAAAAAAAAAACCCAAACAAACAAAAACAAAACCACAAACAAATTGTAAAAGTAATTGTTAAAAGTAATAGGCATTATACTATCAATGTTTTTAATTGCAGATTATGAAACTAAGGGGTCATTCCAACCAATAGGCCAATTTGTCTCAGTGGGTTTTTTGGCAGAAAATGGGCACTTTTCAAAAATGCAGATTTTTGGCTGTTTCTCTGAGCCACAAAAGCGTTTTCGTCTTGTTGAAAAAAGTCAATTTTTTTTTTTATGGAGCCAAAAAGTTCTCTTTGATTATAATCCATTCTCTCAATACCTTTCAACAGGTTTTTGAGACCATTTTACATTTACCAAATCTGACACCTAATGGCACTTGATAAAGTCCAGAAATAGCCACCAACCAGTAAGTACTACCCATTTCATTTAGAATTTTCTTTCTGTTCACTTCCTTTGAATTGTGTTATTTGATAAAATTAACTATTAACATTTCTATTTTTTGAAAGCATTCTTACTTTACAGCGCTTTTTCACACCTGCACAGCACTGTATATAATTAATTAATTACCTAATGATAAGGACCAGTAAAAAAGGTATATGTATTGCTACTTTCATCAGATCAGCAATCTGTCACATAGGATAATAATCCATGTTTTCTTCACATAGAACACATGTAGCATGACAGCAAACAATTTATTCCTTAAATAGTCCTTTTTTTTCAAATTAACTTTATTGACAACAATGGGTATATTCATATACATCCACATACAGATCTATAGCTCTATTTGAGTTATGTGCATATTATAAAAGGGTCAATTGAGGTTAAACAGTGTGTGAAAAAAAGTAAAAAAAAAAAAAAAAGCTTATAAGTATTTTAATAAAAATGACCAAAAATCTGCAAAATTACTTACACTTTATTGTTGCCAAGTATAGCCTGCTCCACCCCCTTATCAATGTCCTACTCCAAGCCTTGTGGTATCATATAACAAAGTGTGCATGTAAGGATAATTACTTATGCAAGCAAGGGGGTTGAGGAGGGACAGCAGGTACTGCTATTGTATGTTGCCAAGAGGCTTGCTTATTTCCATGGGGATCATGTCACATGCTTTTAAAAAGCTTCAGCATTATACTGTGCACTGCTGTAGTCAGGTGCCATGTGACTCTGCACCCCACTGTACACGTGCACAAGTAATTCTGCGTAAGCTATGGCCTGGATAGGACCTTCCATATGTGGAAATGACCAGGGAGGAGCTTGCAGCAAAAAAAACTATGCCTGAAGTAAATGGGTTAATGGGGGTTAAAACAGAAATCATTTTGCAGGTAAGCTTTGGCTGCATTATATATTTAGAAACTTATGTTAGTTCATACTGTCCCTTTAATCAATGAGCTAAATCCATATCTATCTATGTTATTCCACTGAAGACACAAAGACAAGCGTGTTATTTCATGACAGTGAAAATGTTTTGGTCTTTTATGCAGTGTTTCTTCTTGAACATTTTTTCTCTAGTATATTGTTATTTAAGTCATGCTCTGATTGTGTGCCTTTTAATCTCTCTATATTCAGAATAAAATACATAAACAAATGGATCTGACAACATCAATTAAATTGAACAATATTCAACAGCAATTAAAAATCTTTGATAGCAAATAAATTATGGGCTTTAAATCTTTAAGTGATGGTAAATCCTAGTGTTTTTTTAAAAATCCTAGGATTCCTCATCACTAAAAATATAAGCCATCTTCATTCATCAGTTTAAAAAAAAAAAAGATGAAAAAGTTCCTTTATGAATGCCGATCGGCCCGCACAGCTATTGGCAAAGAGATGGAAACGTCACCAAAATGAACAGTGCCGTGGGCCGCCAGAGCCGCTAGGCTTAGCAGTTAAGCCGTCGCAAAATAAAGGCACTTTTTCATCCATTTTTTTTTTAAACTGATGAATGAAGGCCTTATTTTTTTAAACTATATTATTTACCATCACTTTAGGTAACATATTTTACAAGTTTGTAAGCCAAAATCTAAATAGTATGGACTTTTATAGTGTTGAAATCCTACACAAAGCTGTACAATGGAATAGCAAATTGCAGTTGTAAACTTCATATCTATAGAATGTAAGTTATCTTGTGTACTTAATAGAACTCCAAGTACCAGGTAACTATTAATATTATATTTGAAAGTTATTGAACAGTTAAGGTGATAAAGTCATATTTGGCATACAAGACACAATTCTTTGTGCTCAGTATTCTCTGCATCATATATGCCTAAAATATATGAAAGAGATCCCTTTGCTGACAAGTTACGGTAGAAGTAGCTGTTAGTTCATCTAGGAAATTATTTAGGTGGCAACAAAAGGAAGAAGGGAGAATGAATAAACAGAGAAAAAGAATATGCCAGAACTGGAGGAGAAATTTCAGAAAAAACACATTGAACATCCCTATTTAGTCTACAAGCAGCAATGGGGAAATTTTACAATAAGACATACAATATGCTTTGAATTTCATATTTAAAAAAAATAATTTCACAGTGTTTGTTTTGCATGAGCAGTGTACTTTTACGACAATTTCTACTGTGAGATTTAAATAGTTTTTTTCCATTTTTCAATACAATTCTTTTTAGATTTTTAATGAGATTAGACAATAGAATTTTTGTTGCATATTTCACTATTTCATTTATTTGTTTTATATAATTTTTAAATTACATTTTTTTGTGATCTATGCATCACCCTCACATACACCATTAGCCAGCAGGCTACCAGCCAGATTCCAGCATGGTTGATTCTCTTAAAGGGATCACGTGCAGCTTAACTCCGAGATCATCACCTTGCCACTTTCCTTGCTCCTAGCCATGCCATTGTCACTCTTCTCCTCTGTGACTTCTAGGATTGCACATATAATTCTCCCTTTAAACTTTAAACCTGCTTAATATAGACTTCCAATATAAAGAAGTCCCTCCCACAAGGAGCTGGCTTCTGTCCATACCTCCCTTACCTGTAAGTGCAGGAGCCCATCCTCTTATTGTGTCCCCTTCACATATTGTTCAGTAAACTATTTTTAAGCATTAGATTCTTAAAACCATAAACCAACCCTTAAAAACCATTATTCATTTATTATCTTTCTTACCCACTCTTACTTTAAAGTTTGCGTATGGAAGCGTGCGCGTTCTTGAATTGCCAATCTCTGTGCATGCGCAATTTTCGGATCTCTGCTTAGACAACATTGACGATCAATAAGGAATTCAATTGGTCAAGTGCGCACGCGCCTTTTGTGAACGCGCAAATTGAGTGACATCTAGTTTAAGATATAACGCATGCGCGATAGAACAAGTGGGAGTGTATTATGGCGATTTAGACGCCAATGGGGGAACCAATCCGTTTGATACGGATGGAATCGTCACGATTATCAGAAAAAAAAGTTTTATGCAGGTGGAGGAACAACGGTAGTCTACGGAAGACTAAAACAGTAAATTACAAAGGTAATAATTTGTTTTTAAAAAAATGATGAATGAAAGTACACTTTATTTTTTATATAGATTGCATCGGTAACGAACTAAGACTTTAACTTTACTTTCACTTTAATTACACCCCCTTCAATAATTTAAACAGACACATTTTTAGCAGAAAATTAGAATGTCAAATTAATTAAAAGCCAAACCATTTTCTTAGGGCAGAATTGTAGAGAGAGACATAAAAAATAACATAAAAATTAGCAAAATCCTAATTAAAAGGTTAAGGGGACGATTTATTAAGGGCCGAATATGCTCTAATGCTGCTGTTTCCACGCGAGCCTTAACTCATATGCCTCCTCTGAGGCTGCGGACATCAATCCGCCAGATCGTGTACGATCAGGTTGATTGACACCCCCTGCTAGCGGCCGATTGGTCGCAAATCTGCAGAGGGCGGCATTGCACAAGCAGTTCACCAGAACTGCTTGTGCAATGTTAAATGCCAACAGCGTATGCTGTCGGTATTCAACGATGTCTGGCGGACATGATCCGTTACAGTTTTCATCAGGGTAAATACATAAATAATAAAAGGAATTTCTTATAGGGACAGTCAAGTCAAAATTAAACTTTAATGATTCAGATAGGGCATGCAATTTTAATCAACTTTCCAATATACTTTTATAATCAAATTTGCTTTGTTCTCTTGGTATTCTTTGTTAAAAGCTAAACCTAGGTAGCCTCAAAAGCTAATTTCTAAGCGCTTGAAGGCAGCCTCTTATCTCAGCGAATTTTACAGTTTTTCACAGTTAGTTCATGTGTGCCATATATTTATAATATTGTACTCACTCCCATGGAGTTATTTATGAGTCAGCACTGATTGGCTAAAATCCATGTCTGTCTGCAGAAACTCAGATACAAGGTCATCACACAGGTAAAAAGTATATTAATATAACCGCAGGGGCGTATTTATGCATAGGCCAACAAGGCCGGTGCCTAAAGCGGCAGATTTGAGGGGAGGGGCACTGGCACTGATATGTTGGCAACTTTGGCATTATTTTATTAAA
This sequence comes from Bombina bombina, assembly GCF_027579735.1. Classification (NCBI taxonomy): domain Eukaryota; kingdom Metazoa; phylum Chordata; class Amphibia; order Anura; family Bombinatoridae; genus Bombina; species Bombina bombina. The sequence continues at coordinate 1,307,085,419 of NC_069500.1, forward strand.
AATAAAAATTCCCTGTGCGGCGGTCACGTGACCTTGCTTTTGCAGAGGTCTTGTGACGCTTTCCTCCTTCCGCCCGCCTTCCTGTCTGCTCACACGCCGCATGGATGGAGGGAGCCACGCTATCGGCAAGCGGTGAGTGTGAAAGACAGATGCGGAGCTGCTGTGTAGTGTGGGAGACGTTGGACGGACACGGACTAGACAGTCAGTGAGTGAGAGTGTGATCGGACTTGGAGCGTAGCAGAGCCTGAGACAGAGGACTGGACTGGACAATTGTAAGGTATTTTTTGTTTATGTTTTGCGCCAAATCCAATACTTAGTCTGTCTGTCATCTGTAATAGCTAGCCTTAGAGCAATCACTATGATGTGATCATTCATTGCGTAATGGATTGGAAACAATTTGAGCCTGGGCAGTGCGCATTGGTAAGATTTGACAAAGCAATATGGAATAATATGGGCACTGGGCAGGAAGTCATTAGCTGTAAAATAAAAGTAAAGGGTTTAAATTTGTCTCTTGCGAGTCTTGCAAATTACAATTATACTGCAAATATGTATAATAACTGCAAGAATCAAATCTGCAATTATGTGCTTCTTTAGAGCCTTTATTTAAAGATTCTCTTACTTTATGGATCGGTTATTAAAGGAGGGCTAATTGCTAACACAGAGGGTGGAACATGCAGCAAGCTGACAAAAATAAAAATGTCAGACAACATGAAGTAACCGAATAACATTTCAAATTTATATTTATCATTTGCTACCCAACAAAAAAATGCATTTTCTGTACTTATAGCTTCATAATAATGCATTGCATTACCAAACCAACCAATGCTTTTCTGTTTGTCACATTATTGGAGCCCAGTCCAGACAATTACCAGTTATTCTATGATCACTTTAGTAAAGTTGCACTGTGATCACAAAAATGCTGCTTTCTTCTATTTCATACAAATAACATATTTTCATTTTGTATAGCAGTACACTATTGTATTGATTGGTTTGGTAATGCAATGCATTATTATGAAGCTATAAGTCACTGTAGTCAATAAAAAAGTCCACTGCTGCTGACCTTGAAAATATAGAATATTAAGGGCTAGATTTATGAAGCCCCTACGGCAGCCCTACGGCAGCAAGTTCTCACAAGAACTTGCTCGCCGTGATTTATCAAGCAGCGGTCACCAGACCGCTGCTTCCCTACGTTCTTCGCCACCTCTAAACTGGCGAAATTTAATCTCCTCGGTCGAGTCCGACCGAGGAGATTGACAGCTCCTGCCCGCGCGTGATTGGCTGTGCGCGGGCAGGGGGCGGGATTGCACGCGCTCGTGTGTAATTCCAAATACCTGCAGGTAATTTCGCCCCGCCACAGGCGAGCTGAGGCGTACAGGGGCGCGTATACGCGTCCCTGTATGCCTCAGCTATAATAAATCTAGCCCTAAAAGCTTTGAAACTGCAGCTCCACCAAAAAAAAGTCACATTACTCCCTGACCAAAAAATGATATGGCCAAAAATGACCTAAATCCAGGGGGGTGGGGGGGGAGGGGGCAGCAGGATTCTGAGTGCCTAGGGCAGCACAAAACCTAAATACGCCCCTGTATAACCGCGTTGGTTATGCAAAACAGGGGAATGAGTAATAAAGGGATTATCTATCTTTTTGAACAATAAAAATTCTGGAGTAGACTGTCCCTTTAACAGTAGTTTTAAGGTTTATTTATGTGAGAACATAAATAATATGATTTAACTTAATAAAAACAAGGGGGTATAACGCACAGTTTATAGTCATGCTTTTCTAGCTATAACTTTGTATCACCAGTAGAGGGCGTTGGTTCTCTAAAAAACTTGCTTTACCTAAATGACAAAAAAAAAACCGTTTAATATAATTTCAAATCATTATTTAACCCAAATTTAGCAAGACATTGCTCACTGTGTGAATGGTGAAATATAACAACATTTTTGCATACATGAAAACTGAATTACACAACAAAACGAAAACATAACAGATGCTTTTGTGTAAACAACGGACATTTAACGTGTAATTTTGCTTAAATCAAAACTTTTAAAATGATAGTGATACAAAAAACTAATAGTATATGGATGAGATAACACAATGTATGGTAAACCTGAGGCATTAATTAAAGCACACTACAGTCTAGTAAAACAGAATCCCAGCATCATGTTTCCTATCTGTACATGAAACCTCCCCTCCTTACACCATGTTAGTCCCATTGGCCAGCCCTGTCTGTCATTTCCCTAAGATCACTAGCACTTTTCTCCTCCCCCTGTCTTACACTTCACCAGTTAATTGAAATGGATTATGTAGCAAGTCACTAAGTAGCCCAGACAATTTCTCTGTGTCAGGGGAGAGATGGATATCTTCCATTATTTAGGTTGCATTCTATCAGGGAGAGGATTCCCCCAGCCCACCAGTTGTCATGAAGATGCTGCTGTAAGGCATCAGTAATTTGTGCTGCAGACGGACATCACCAGCATGGTCAGAAATTTTAGGATTTTATTTTGGATTCTTAGCCCCATAATACAATCTGGGTGATTGCTGCTGTCTACTGTGTGAGCTGACTCTTTTAAGATTGCCAGCAGCAAAGTGGAATGGGTGGCTAACAACTTACCTTGGATTGTGTTTCCCTTAGCTGAGATGCTGATGCTGTTACCTTTGTACTACGATCAATTTCCTTGGGAATGCTGAGAGCCTGTGGATTATTATGGGTGCCAATCACTCTCACAAAACTCCTGTGTTTGACGAGAATGAAGATGGTAAGGAGCTGTCTAATGTGCTGATCTCAGGATCGGTGCTGATTTGCCTTTTAGCTTTACCTGCTTTATCTATATTCATCTTACTATTTGTGTATTATTGCATAGTCATTGCTGATATCACTTATCCAGCTGCGTTTAGGACACAGAATGTAGTTGTCAGCAGTCACATAATGTGATGTTTTTGTGTTGTCAAAATAACCACTGTAAGTAAATCAGACTCCCTGATTTCTTTCATTAAAAATATTAGGAAAGTGTAACATTTAGTGAAATTATTTAAAATTCTAAATTATGTACCCAATTAGTTATCACTTGAGGACAATACTGTATTATTCTTAATATAATTTATATTTATATATATACAAAAATAACAAGGTTACTATTCAAGTTGTATTAACATATAAACTGTTTGAGGTGTTAGTTTAATTAGTGTTAACAGCTGTGCAAATCAGGCAGTACAATATTGATTGCTATTAATTACTAATAGTATAAATTAGTATTTTACACCTGAATGTTGTGTAAGGAGCAGGTCTATTCCAGTCTACTAAAAGACCCATGTAAAGAATCTTGCAATTTGTTTAGGAGTTGAGCAAGTTCACATTTTATGATATTCAAATGGACTCAGAAATCACAAATCATAAGTGTGCATACTGATGTCTGTATTTTAGTTGTATAACGTGTGCTTTGAGCTATAATTGTAGTTAGATATTATATTTATTAATATTAGAAAAGAGCAGGTGAAAAACCATGAGCCATAAAAAAGGTAATGCAAAGAACTAGGACATGCTGTTCAGAAATGCTATATGGGTTTTTAAGGGTTAAGGCTGTTGAATTAGCAAAGTCCAAATGCTGCGCGAAAAGCTGCTATAGAAGTGTGTTCTGCTGGATTTCAATACTGCATTTAAATTATCTATATTCAGAGTATTGGTGAAGTTAGCTTAGTGTAGAGTCACTGGAAAGATAACTGTGATTAGATGTTAGGGAGTTTAAAAATGTTTAACATAAACAAACTAAAAATTACTGTATATGAAGTGTCACATGAACTATTAAAAAAAAAAAAAACCTCAATCATCTAAAGTATTTAAAGGAACATTAAACCCAAATTTTTTCTTTCATGTTTCAGATAGAGAGTGACATTTTAAACAACTTTCTAATTTACTTCTATCATCTAATTTGCTTCATTCTCTTGATATTCTTTCCTGAAAAGCATATCTAGATAGGCTCAGTAGCTTCTGATTGGTGGCTGCACATATTTGCCTCATGTGATTGGCTCACCCATGTGCATTGCTATTTCTTTAACAAAGGATATCTAAAGAATGAAGCAAATTAGATTATAATATTTGGGCTTAATGTCCCTTTAAATCAATTAACCATCTTGCGTTTCCTATTTATTTATTTATTTTTTCATGTTGGACTGTTTTCAAATTCGTATGGTAGTTTTTCAAATCAATTGTAATGGTTTTGAAAAGGAAGTCAAATGCACCTACACATACTTACCCTAATAGTTTAGACTCTTCAAATTAATGCAACATTGTTGTAACTGTAAATGTTGCATAAAGTAGAAGATAAGTTAATGCTAAATTAACACCTTCTGTAAATAAGGGGTCAAGGCATTTTGTTTCTTATTTTCTTTAATTATACAATACTCTGCTAATATATCCTGTATAGATAGTAATCCATTAATATTGCATGCTAAATTATGAAATTTAATGGGTTAAATCTATTCTGTCACATAAAGTGCATGTGTATTTTTGTATTTAAATATATCAGGAGAAAAATAATAACACAAATAAACTGTATTGTGATAAATATGATTGCATTTATAATTCTTTAAAAATATTTTAAAGGTTAGGTAAACATGATAGCACAGATACCCCCATATTCTCTTAAAAGGACAGTGTACGGTTAAATTGGTTTCCCCTTAAAGTGTTTCCAATTACTTTTTATACCAGCAGCAGATGACAAAGCGTGTGAGGTGTTCCTTTATGATTATTTTTGTATATGAAATAGCTGGGGGGGTTTGTTCTTTGACACCAGAAACCATTAAAATGAGATGAGCTTGAAGGGAAATCAGATTTTTTTTTTATCGCTTTCTATACACATAAAAAAATCCTTTATCTTTTCTAGGTCTGTATCCCAAAGACCAAAACTTTGACAGAACAATTGAAAATTATTATTTTTTTACTTATCTCTCTCCTACCTGCCAATGGGGGTGTAATTTCTTCTGCAGGATAAACAGTATACACATCTATCCTTCCTATTATCCTTAGTGACACTGTATCCTAAATTAATCCCCAATGTAGACAAATACTTTTGCTATTCATTTATTCTTTGTCACTTTTGCTGGATATTTGCTACAGAAACCTGTAACAGGTCATACAAATAGAAGGTACCCCATAGTGTAGACTATTTGTAGACCACAGGTATAAAACAGAAATAGCCAAAATAGAGCTCACAAGAGTTGCAGCACTCAATTGTGCTAATTGAGGCTGGCTGCACAGTGTGTAGAATACAATTTTATTAAAACATATTAAAGGGGACCCTAAAAAGAAGGTGACCCCAATAAAAACAATGTGCATTCACAATGTGTTTCTCAGCTATAAACAAGCCATTTCCTCAGGAATATACACAGTAACACAAGTGAAGCTTTGAAAAACCTCTTCCCACCAGTTAAATAACATTACATGCACATAAATAGCTATTACCTTTTGTGTTGCTTCATGTTAATTCATACAGGAGTAATAATAAATGATCACCGTTCTGTGTGTGATATCAATAACAGACAAAAGATGATTACAAATAATAATAGTGAGGGGGGCGTGTCCAAGCAGCGTCTCTATGCAGTCACACTTTTCTAGCTCTAGAAACGTATATAGAATCCGCCGATTATTGCTTTAATTCTACAGCTTTTTATCATCAGTTCATGTGGTTTGGAGCTTTACCAGCCCAGCAATCAATATTGTTTCAAAGTGAGAAAGAAGAGATGGTAACCATGCGCTCAGATGAAAACCTCTTGCTGTACACAAAAAGGCCTCCTAGCTGGCCAATGTAAAAGCTGAAATGGATTGGAGTGTGTACAGCGTCAAAGGCCGAGGTGAGAGTTAAAATTGATGCTCAATTTTTTCCAATTTTTCAACACATTTTATCAACATTTTTTCACGCACGTCCACGTGGATTTTTTCACACACATTCACTTGACACACATTTGTAGGATTGCCTGCGTGACCCAGCCTGTAATCCTCTGTAAGATTACTGTCTTGTGCATGTAATAGTGTGACTATTTGTATTGTGGATAACTCATTGCTGCTATCGCTCCAAGGTTGTCATTATACACATATTGCGACCACTCCACACTCTCTATTATACTATTTAGTATTTTTTATATATATTTTTTATTATGTATCATGGATCCATGAATAACACTCAAGGTTAACCATAGTTTTATCATTGCTTTTATTGTGTAACATTTAACCACTGTTTCATTTTTGAATAAATATCTTTTAATATCAAGACACCATATCCAACCCTTACATTTATCTTCTTTCACCTACCGTTGAGCATCAATTTTAACTCTCACCTCGGCCTTTGGCGCTGTACACACTCCAATCCATTTCAATCAATATTGTTTCCCAAAGGGCTGTATTAATGACCCCTGAGACGAAAACAGACAAGTGAAGCCTGGAGTGGCGGCTAACATACAGGCAGCGTTCCCCCCTAGGAAATTCCTGGGGTAATTTGCCAGACTTTGTTAATCTGATCACTGCAATACCTTAGACTTTATAAAAGCCGCTAACACCTTACCGAATTAATACACTACTCCAAGTGGTGCGGTCGAACGGGGAGCATGTTACAAATACTAACAACAGCAATGCAGATCGAAGATCCTTCTAACACCTCAGATTACCAAATGGCCAAATTGGAATCCCTATTACAGGCCATGATAGACAAAGCACCATCAGAGCAGGAACTACAACAATTAATAGAGCAAGCAACAACAACATGGAATATGCCAAACATATCACAATAGTCCCTGGAAGAGGGCCCTGAGCCAATTTTAAAGCCAGAAGAAAGCAGCCTAGTAATTGTACTGGGCAAAGAAATATCTATTCATCAATATGGTGGCTCGCTACAACCATCCCTGTTGTCAAATTTAAAGGACAGGTACAGAGCAGTAAATGGCACACTAAGGCTTGACCCTCAAGTCAGATTTCACAGCACGGACCAAGATGTTTTAAGAGATGCCACTACACTTTTCAATATGGCTCCTGCTATCAAACTGAGTAGACCCTTAGCGACAGAGCTGAATCCAATTTACGCAAATAACACTAATAAAGACCAGGGATTGCCCCTCATTATACATCCGAGTTACTCCGGACCAACAAAAGCACGGTTCAAAGAAAGCGGTATCCGGAGTCTGTACTGCTGCTGCAGGAGCTTGGGGGGACCCCGGGCTGGATGAGGACTTTAAGGAAACAGGTTCTTTACCTTTAATGGCTTGTCCGGATGGCAATATAATCCTTGTGCAAACTGATGAGGATTTTGATTTGAACATTAGTAAATCATCTTATGATCTTATAACTGATAGATTTCCCAGCTTAATAGAAAACGCACAGAATATGCCATTCAACACTTATAAAGGCGACATGATCACGATCGCCCAGCAAGTAAGCTCAAGTGGTTGATAACGTACTTGTAAAGTCCCTCTACCACCGGGCACCGGTGCTCAGTTTTGTTTTACGTTCTAGATTATGTTAACATTGTTTTGACCACATAAGTTGCAAGCTAACAAGCTCATTAATTGGGATATATACAGTAGATGTCCACAGTAGAAATAGTTAAAATACAGCAATACTGGAATTATAGTAGACATTGACCACAAAATTTAATTGCTATAGCTATCTTTGAAAGTTCCACCCATTGTAATGGCGCACACACTTCAAGCTTATATCATTGCCTCCCTCGTGGCTGTCAGCCGCAGCGGTGAAGGTGAGGTAATATATAGATTACAGATGAGAGCATTATTAATACCACACTAATGAAAACTTGCTGAGAGTTTATTCATCACAAGCAATATTGAGTAAAAAGGCCTACTCTTATAATTAATAATGCATAATCTGCTTCTAATTGATCATGAATGTACTCATACAATAACTCACCCACTTAATAATGCTGTATGATCTTGATAAGGTTGTTATAAGCCCTAAATGTCATGTATGTGTTTATTTTACATGTTCTAATTAAAAACATTAGCTAAGGCGTTGCGGGAAATAATGACGATATGAACATTTCTGGCAACCTACATCTCTACCATTCTATAATTTAAAAACTTATTTCTATTTTTCCTTAACTATGGAGATGTAATTTTTCTTCTATATTTGTTGAATATATTTGTGTTCTTTACATAACCCCTAGCAAGGAACTGTTATATTACTATAGGTCCAAGAGTGACCTGCAATGTTTGAGGGGTCAAAAAATGAGGACTGGATTTTCTATTTTATACGCTATAATATCAGATATGATACTAATATCTGACATGTTTGTTTTCTACTTTGTAACTGTTGTTGTATTGTCCTCAATAAAAATAAAACAAATATGCATTTGAGCAACGAACGAAGGTATCACATGCAGTGACAAGTTTTATCTACTAAAAAAAGTATTTATAGGACTCATGGACAGTTCCATTTTCATCTTACAGAATAATTGATTGTTTTTTGTACCTTTAAAAATAGTGATTACCATTGTATCTGTAGCATGATTAAGGGCTCAGTGAAGCCCAAAACTTTGCTTTAAATGAACATGTCCCTGAAATAAAGAGGAAAATCCTCATTGAAACAGAAATGGAATAGATTAAACTTTAAAGGGACACTGAACCCACATGTTTTTCTTTCGTGATTCAGATAGAGCATGCAATTGTAAGCAACTTTCTAATTTACTCTTATTATCAAATTTTCTTCATTCTCTTCGTATCTTTATTTGAAAAGCAAGAATGTAAGTTTAGATGTCGGCCCACTTTTTGGTTAACACACTGTGTTGTTCTTACTGATTGGCGGATAAATTGATCCACCAATAAACAAGTGCTTTCCATGGTCTGAACCAAAAAATAGCTTAGATGCCTTCTTTTTCAAATAAAGAAAGCAAGAGAACAAAGAAAAATTGATAATAGGAGTAAATTAGAAACTTTTTTAAAATTGCATGCGCTATCTGAATCACACAAAAAAGATTTGGGTTCAGTGTCCCTTTAAGAATGTACAATTTAGGGCTAAATTACAAGTGGCGTGGTAACTGTAGCATGCCAGGAATATGTGGTATTTCTCTGCTTTTTATGCACAACCGAAATACCGAACTTATTACAAGTTGAAAGCAAATGATTTTGCTTGAGCAGTGAACAAGTGTGGTCAGAATTGATGGCAAGATGAATGCAGTATGTTATCAAACAGAACCTCTCATTTTCCACTTCTTGATTAGAGTTTGAACACTGCTGATTTGCATTCTCAATTCCTTGGTTGTCTTTTTATATCGCTTTCCTGTTTTATACAGTTCAACTACCTTTTCCCGCAGATCCTTTGACAATTCTTTTGCTTTCCCCATGACTCAGAATCCAGAAACGTCAGTGCAGCACTGGATGAAAGATGCAAGGGTCTGTCAGGAGTCCAGAAACTCATTGACCTTTTATACACACACACTAATTACAAGCAAACAGATCACAGGTGAGGATGGTTAGCTTTAATAGCCATTCAAACCCCTTTGTGTCAACTTGTGTGCATGTTATCAGGCCAAAATCACCAGGGTATGTAAACTTTTGATCAGGGTAATTTGGGTAGTTTCTGTTGTCATTATGATTTAAAAAAGAGTAAACATAGTTGATTGATAATAAATGGCTTCAGCCAAACACTAACCATGAATGAAAGAAGTTTTTGTGTTATCATTCATATTCTCTGAAAAATGGCCAAGAAATCATAAATTCTGCCAGGGTATGTAAACTTATGAGAACAACATAGATATTCCTATATATATCCGTATTTATCTATACCTATAAATAATCATATAGATGTATACATATATATTTTACCCAAAAATCTTCAGCTATATATAGAAATATGCATTTAAGAATAAATAGAGCATATTTTTCTACATGAATAACATTGGAATGTGAAATATTCATATTTCATATTGGGTTTAGCACTCTTGAATAAACACGCGCAAAAAGCCTTCGTCTAGTGAAGTTAATGCATGAGCGGCTCCGCTCATAATCTAGCCCTTAATCTTTATTTCCTATATTTTTGGACATAATGGGCCAGATTACAAGTGGCGCATTATTTAGCTCTTTCGCTCAAGCGTTACCACCAGAAGTAAAGTTTTTGTGCAGTGTGCATGCAGGTTAGCGCTCGTATTACAAGTTGAAAGTAAAACTTTTGTGAAGAAGATTGAAATATATGTGTAAAAAATATGTGTAACGCACTTTGGGTTGCATGCTTTGATCTAACGTGGTGCAGGGTTAACGCACATGAATAATTAGTTATCTTAAGGTTCGTTATATAAATATAAAATATTGAAAAAAATAATTATTAATAAGCATACATATATATTATATGGATTTTTTAGAATATTTAAGTACATCTATAATAATTATTTACATTAATTATTAATTATTTACATTAATTATTAATATTTTTCAATATTTTATATTTAATAAATACATAACGCAACTTAATATACCTCATGTTGATTTAGCGCACATAAATAATCAGTGTACTCCTGTCAGACTTATATGCACAAACCTGTCTCCGGTCAGGTTTGCGCACCTAAGTCCGTACTTAAATATTCTAAAGAATATATGTGCATATATATATAGATCAGGTGTATTCAGAACCTGGGTGCTATCCTCAATAATGTGTATGTATAAACTTTTTGCTCAGAAGGGCACTCACAGGCGTTTTTTTTTGTTTGTTTTTTATCAATCCAACAAGTAAGTTTTATTTTCAATACATCAAGTTTTCAATTTGATAGTCATAGTCGACGTTTCGGCCCCTATTTGGGCCTCCTTCACGACAAATAATATCTACAAAGAAAGAAAATTTAAATACATATAGTATAAATTATATAAAATATGCAAAATACAAGATACTGTGTAAAGTCACAGAACAATGACACCCTTCACCCTACATTAAACATAAAAGGTTAAAATTAAAGCAAGATAAAGTAAGCATCAATCATTCTGAGAGAGTACAATTCCATAAATATGTAGCAGACGTTTCATATGGATACAATTTGAAATAGAAGCGGCACAGCTCACTATAGCAATATGAAAAGGAACAATTTCATCAGTGTGTATCACAGATATCATATGGCAGACATCCCAACCTGCAAAAACTCATTTCAGGGAGGTGACTTCTCCCGCTACTGCGCCAACACCCCCCCTCCCAGTTTTATACTGGACACCTTGAAACCCTAAATAAGATAGAGACTTATCATTAAAGTAGCTTCCCACTAAAGTCACATAAAAAGTAGCTTTATTGCATAACCACATACAACAAACCTATTTTCCAGTGATCGTACGCTTGTTGAATGCTCAAATATTTTAGAATACGAAGTTTAATTACGTGCAGTAAATAAGGTAGTATTTGTGTTTTATTTTATTAGACTAAGTGGGGTTTTTTTGGTTACTGATGCATGCTTTGAGAGTTCTATAACGTCCCAGCAACTAAAGGCATTCCTTAAAGAAACACTTTTCTGGCTTTGGGCCACAATGCATCAAAGTACTTGGAGTTTCAGGGAGATTGCACTCCATTTGCTGGCATCAGGGAGCCGCTATTACAATCAGGGAGACTCCCTGAACTTCAGGGAGACTTGGGATGTCTGATATGGATACGTTTTCATGTGGATTTAGCAAGAATCTCTAACAGGAAATGTATAGCATAAGACAGTGGAATCATGTCATACAACAAAGTAACCCAAAGCAAAAAATAGAGTAGTACTGGCATGCAAAGAGAGAAATAGTCAAAATATAGGCTCACACTGATGCAGCTATAGGTATCTGAACCATAACCAAATAGCAATATATGGGGAATAGGCGGAAACTCACAGACATCCCCTAACCTCTGAAATGAACAGAGAGACACAGCTAAACTCACACTCATCAAGTATATCTAAACGCCAGCCGGTAACTAATCATTAACAAGAGCCCTGAAAATACAGGGAGTACAACATATACATATATATTTTTTAAATATTTTATATTCAATATTTACATAATATGCCTTAAGATAACTAATTCCTCATGTGCGTTAACCCCAACACTGCGTCATACCTAAAGCACGCAACCCAAAGCGTTTTACGCATATTTTACATTCCAATGTTCTTCACATAGAAAAAAAAACTTTTTATTTTAAAATATAAATTTATATATATATATATATATATATATATATATATATATATATATATATATATATATATATATATATATATATATATATATATATATATATATATATATGATAATGTTAATGTAAAATATATATATGTATACCTATATATCTACAGGGAGTGCAGAATTATTAGGCAAGTTGTATTTTTGAGGATTAATTTTATTATTGAACAACAACCATGTTCTCAATGAACCCAAAAAACTCATTAATATCAAAGCTGAATAGTTTTGGAAGTAGTTTTTAGTTTGTTTTTAGTTATATCTATTTTAGGGGGATATCTGTGTGTGCAGGTGACTATTACTGTGCATAATTATTAGGCAACTTAACAAAAAACAAATATATACCCATTTCAATTATTTATTTTTACCAGTGAAACCAATATAACATCTCAACATTCACAAATATACATTTCTGACATTCAAAAACAAAACAAAAACAAATCAGTGACCAATATAGCCACCTTTCTTTGCAAGGACACTCAAAAGCCTGCCATCCATGGATTCTGTCAGTGTTTTGATCTGTTCGCCATCAACATTGCGTGCAGCAGCAACCACAGCCTCCCAGACACTGTTCAGAGAGGTGTACTGTTTTCCCTCCTTGTAAATCTCACATTTGATGATGGACCACAGGTTCTCAATAGGGTTCAGATCAGGTGAACAAGGAGGCCATGTCATTAGATTTTCTTCTTTTATACCCTTTCTTGCCAGCCACGCTGTGGAGTACTTGGACGCGTGTGATGGAGCATTGTCCTGCATGAAAATCATGTTTTTCTTGAAGGATGCAGACTTCTTCCTGTACCACTGCTTGAAGAAGGTGTCTTCCAGAAACTGGCAGTAGGACTGGGAGTTGAGCTTGACTCCATCCTCAACCCGAATCGGCCCCACAAGCTCATCTTTGATGATACCAGCCCAAACCAGTACTCCATCTCCACCTTGCTGGCGTCTGAGTCGGACTGGAGCTCTCTGCCCTTTACCAATCCAGCCACGGGCCCATCCATCTGGCCCATCAAGACTCACTCTCATTTCATCAGTCCATAAAACCTTAGAAAAATCAGTCTTGAGATATTTCTTGGCCCAGTATTGACGTTTCAGCTTGTGTGTCTTGTTCAGTGGTGGTCGTCTTTCAGCCTTTCTTACCTTGGCCATGTCTCTGAGTATTGCACACCTTGTGCTTTTGGGCACTCCAGTGATGTTGCAGCTCTGAAATATGGCCAAACTGGTGGCAAGTGGCATCTTGGCAGCTGCACGCTTGACTTTTCTCAGTTCATGGGCAGTTATTTTGCGCCTTGGTTTTTCCACACGCTTCTTGCGACCCTGTTGACTATTTTGAATGAAACGCTTGATTGTTCAATGATCACGCTTCAGAAGCTTTGCAATTTTAAGAGTGCTGCATCCCTCTGCAAGATATCTCACTATTTTTTACTTTTCTGAGCCTGTCAAGTCCTTCTTTTGACCCATTTTGCCAAAGGAAAGAAGTTGCCTAATAATTATGCACACCTGATATAGGGTGTTGATGTCATTAGACCACACCCCTTCTCATTACAGAGATGCACATCACCTAATATGCTTAATTGGTAGTAGGCTTTCAAGCCTATACAGCTTGGAGTAAGACAACATGCATAAAGAGGATGATGTGGTCAAAATACTCATTTGCCTAATAATTCTGCACTCCCTGTATATGAATAAATTAGATTTATAGGTATATATAGAAATACATAGAAATATTTATTTAAAATAAAAATTAAATTTTCCTGTATATAAAGAACATTGGAATGTGAAATATTTACAGTAAATACACAGTAAAGTGCATTATTAAATATGATTATTTCATTATTATTTAGACACACACATATTATAGAATTTTGTCAAATACATGGCCATATGCCATATACCTTTGAACCCTTCTAAATATTTTTATTAATATGTTTTTTATCAGATAGTGTTTCTAGGAGTATAACTGTTTACTTTAATGTGTTTATGTTGTGTTTGGTGTAACTTTTATTTCAACCCTAACCCTTCATGCGAGATCTAAATGTGATTTGTTTGTTTATTTTCAACTTCTAATATGTGTGCAAATTAACGCACCTGTGATATTTCAATATCGCTTTCGCACTAAAGTTAGTGTGCCACTTGGAATCTAGCCCCATATTACAGAAACAAATTATTAATTTAATTTGTTTTTACATTATTGAGTATACTCAGTTCCCACTGTGAACAGTAACAGTGAGGATCACAGAATCGCCACACAAGAGGCTGTTGATAATTCCAATGGTCCAACCAAAGGGCAGCTCTTCAAAAAGATGGATGATATCTAATTAACAAAGGAAGAGAAAATGGCTCTGGAGTAAGGTCCCCCAAATAGCACTGGATAGCCCCTTTAGGAAATACATTATACTCACAGATTCCAAGCACTTATCTCAAAGTGCGATATCAGATAGTCTGGGTGATTAGGAGCTCCCCAGATAGCTCTCCTCCGGTATAAATAGTGTCCTGGGCATCCACAGAGTTCAAATATTGATATTGCAAAACGCGTTTGGCTTATTTTTATATGTGTTGTAGCACTTTTAATAAATCACTTCTTAATTGAAACAATTTGAAGTGTGTTAATCTACATTCCTGGGATCTTGTATGGTGTTTGGTGAACACTGTGGGTGCCCAGGACACTATTTACACCGGATGAGAGTAATCTGGGGAGCTCCTAATCGCCCAGACTATCTGATATGGCACTTTGAGAAAAGTGCTTGGAATCTGTGAGTATATTTCCTAAAGGGGCTATCCAGTGCTACTTGGGGGACCTGACTCCAGACATAATACGCCATTGGAGCGCCTTCTTTTTCTCTTCCTTACATTATTGAATACTTGTTATAATTTTAATATATAATCTACCCTTATTATGCATCTATTCATATGTGCATTTTTATGGCCATTCTTGTCAGAGTGTTATTTTACATTATTTTTGCAAACATATAGCTCTGTGTATTAATACTAATGATTCTAACTTAAAGGGACATGAAAGTCAAAATTACATTTTCATGGTCCAGACAGAGAATGACATTTTAAGAGACTTTACATTTTAATTCTATTATCAAATTTACTTTGTTACTTTAGTATGCTTTTGTTGAAATGCATACCTAGGTAGGCTCAGGAGCAACAATGCACTGCTGGGAGCTAGCTACTGATTGGTACACACATACCTCTTGTCACTGGATCACCAGATGTGCTTAGCTAGGTCCCATTGCTGCTCTGGAGCTGACTTTATCTGTCTGTCTATCTGACTTTATCTATGTGTTTAACCACTTTGCAGGTATTAAACATTTAAAGATTGACCGCAATTTATTGATTGTGATTGTCGACTGTTTTTTGGCTCCAGATACTCATTTTCCATAATCTGAGTGATCACAATGCACACGATAGCAGTATTTTCTTATTAGAAAAATATTGGATTAAATACCCATATGATGCATGGGCAGTATTGACGTTGGAGATCAAAATCCATTTTTTCACTATTTTTTATATATTTTATTGAGTTCAACACCTAAAGGGGCTTTGTAAACTGCAAAATTAGTTCTTCTAAGACTTTTGTGGATATTCCAAGAGAATTTGGAATAATTATATTATGTTGTGCATGAACAATACACTCTCATATGGCAGTAGATGCCATTATGAAATTCACTGAGCAAACATGAATAGTATATCCATCATGTAATTCAGATTGTTTAACTTGTATCACTTATGTGATAAGCACTTTATCATTTATGTGACAAGAGGGACAAAAGGGACAATCCTCCATTACATGAAAAAGGTGTCAATTATTGAAAAAATTAAGACCACATGGAATCAAATTGTTTTTAATTCCAATTGTTCCATTTCACCTAATTGTGCTATTAATAAAGGTGAATTAGTGTTTCACACACATATTTTAATTGGGTTTGTATTATAGCACATAATAATGTGAAACCTAAACCTTGTTCAGATTTAAAAATTAGAGGCGTGCACAGGGGCGTGTCTGTGCAGCGTTCTGGACAGGAAGCATTTTCTGAGAGCTCTGGCAGATTCTGCAGTAATCCGCCAATTATTGCACTTTAACAGCAAAATTAACAACACAGTATATGAAGACACCATAATCTTATCAATTGTGGCCTCATCTCAACCCTTTATTTGCTGTTTATATGATACTGGGGACCCAGATCGGATTATTAAGTCCTAAGGCGGCGGTCTAACATTAGGTATCCACCTCCCCCCCTCCTCATGCTTTGATGCAGCATGAGGAGTTTTTCTCAAAATTCCACAGCATCATGCTGAAGCTAATAGATAAAGCACTGTATGATTACCTGATACAGCGCTTACATATTGAGAAAGGGACCGGCACTGTGACAATCGACCATCTGAACATACTACAAGAGCCGCATGGCCATGTACACTCTCAGCCGATATCCAACATGCCTAGAGTTGCACACAGTACAGAGCTGTCGCCAAGTTATCAATTGGTTTCTGCATCGCGGGCTGTAGACTGACCTACGGGTTACAAGATATATTCCACAACAACCCATCCAACCTGAACGGGTCTGTACTCAGCAAATTTTGGCCCCACAGGAACTCCAAAGCACAACAAACAGAACGCGACACTGATGGTAAAGGAGAGGGACATAGCAGCTTTGCCTTTACGTGGCACACTTGCCGGACTTTTTCGGGAGCATGCTGACATGGAGCATAAATCCACTGCACACCCTTACTATCTCCACGCTGCAGCATTCTCACGGAAGCAGCGCCCTCTACCAACAAGAACGCAATCAGACTTTGCAAAGCCGGCAGTAATCAACGCACCCCTGGAATACTTTGAAAAAGGTTTAAATTATTCTCCTTTTGGACTTGGCAGTAAAGATGCCAGGACACTCAATACTCATCACATTGTTTTTTATTTGCGGCATTCTGTTATTTGGACACTTGATAGAGAGGGCATGGGATAATAATACGGTAAGATGAACCACCAAACTGCCCTCTCACTCTTCTCGCAGCTGGACTGTAATTTATATATGGTTAAATCTGTTAGTTAACACAATGTCACTCCTGCACACTATGTTTTATTGTTTATAGTTAAAATGAGAGTTTATTAAAATGTTCTATAGACTGTGTGTCTGCATACATCAGTGCTTGTTTAGAAACGTTCATTTGTCTTTACTTTTATCCGGGTCGTTCTAACTTTTGTATTTACAAGAGACCCTAACAATCATTTAAGAAACTTGGCATTATTTTAGGAATTTTCAGAGTATGTGCAACCTTGGCAAATTTACCACACTGCTTGATACCACGTGTTAATGTCCATAACATAGGTTCCTTCTAGTCTACATAGTCATAAGATTTCTTAGGTACCTAAAATAGGCTATGGGAACGCCAGGTATTGCTATACTGTCTGTTAACGTGTTTCTTGAGGTTTTTGTGGGGTGATCCCTGGGAAGACACTAAATAAGATGATGTCTTACCTATATGCATTACAAGCCTGACTTGATGGCAAGTTCCTCCTTGCGGCTAGCGGCAGTGGCAGAAATTTAAATATGATAAGTCTAGACCTTATCATGGGACCACACATCCTAATGACCTCCAGTGTGGTACATAAGAATATGTTAACAACGTCGTAGCACAGTTATTTTTATGACTTAAATTTGGAGTTCCCATACAGCAAATTCTTCTCATTAGATTTATAATTTCCACATGCAATACCAAACCTATCCACAAAACTTATGCCTATCAAGTGCAGATATAACAATTGTATACTAACTGTCCAGATATGGCCTTTATTTTATTACATCCTACCTTATTATGTACTTTACTTATCAAAGAATGCAGTTTGCATTTTGCTAAAATTATTTCTCCAACATTGGTGTGTCCGGTCCACAGCGTCATCTTTACTTGTGGGAATATCTCTTCCCCAACAGGAAATGGCAAAGAGTCCCAGCAAAGCTGGCCATATAGTCCCTCCTAGGCTCCGCCCACCCCAGTCATTCTCTTTGCCGTTGCACAGGCAACATCTCCACGGAGATGGTTAAGAGTATGTGGTGTTTAGTTGTAGTTTTTTATTCTACTATCAAGAGTTTGTTATTTTAAAATAGTGCTGGTATGTACTATTTACTCTGAAACAGAAAAAGATGAAGAATTCTGTTTGTGAGAGGAAGATGATTTTAGCAGACAGTAACTAAAATCCTTTGCTGTTTCCACATAGGACTGTTGAGATGAAGTAACTTCAGTTGGGGGAAACAGTTAGCAGACTTTTCTGCTTAAGGTATGACTAGCCATATTTCTAACAAGACTGTGTAATGCTGAAAGGCTGTCTTTTCCCCTCATGGGGACCGGTAAGCCATTTTCTTAGTCTCAAGCAGAATAAAGGGCTTAATATGGGCTATAAAACTGGTAGACACTTTTATGGGCTAAATCGATTGCTTTATTTGGGCATTTTATACATGTTTATGCTGGTATTTCACATTTATAAACTTGGGGAACGTTTTTTAACGTCAGGCACTATGTTAGACATCTTTTCCAGTCAGGAAGGGCCTTCCCAGTTGTAGGCTGAGTCTCATTTTCGCGCCATTACTGCGCAGTTGTTTTTGAGAGCAAGACATGCAGATGCATGTGTGAGGATCTGAAGATAGTTGGAAAAGTTCCTAGAAGGCGTCATTTGGTATCGTATTCCCCCCTGGGCTTGGTAAAGTCGCAGCAAAGGCTGTAGCTGGGACTGTAGAGGGGTTAAAACTGTAACCGGCTCCGGTTTCGTTATTTTAAGGGTTAAAGCTCTGAAAATTGGTGTGCAATACCTTTAATGCTTTAAGACACTGTGGTGAAATTTTGGTAAATTTTGAACAATTCCTTCATATTTTTTCACATATTCAGTAATAAAGTGTGCTCTGTTTAAAATTTAAAGAGACAGTAACGGTTTTGTTTTAAAACGGTTTTTGTGCTTTACTGACAAGTTTAAGCCTGTTTAACATGTCTGTGCCTTCAGATAAGCTATGTTCTATATGTATGAAAGTCAATGTGTCTCCCCCTTCTAAATTATGTGATAATTGTGCCATAGCGTCCAAACAAAGTAAGGACAGTACTGTCACAGATAATGAAGTTGCCCAAGATGATTTATCAGATGAAGGGAGTAGACATGGTTCTACATCATCTCCTTCTGTGTCTACACCAGTTTTGCCCACGCAGGAGGCCCCTAGTACTTCTAGCGCGCCAATGCTTATTACCATGCAACAATTGACGGCTGTAATGGATAACTCCATAGCAAATATTTTATCCAAAATGCCTGCATATCAGAGAAAGCGTGATTGCTCTGTTTTAAACACTGAAGAGCAGGAGGGCGCTGATGATAATTGTTCTGTCATACCCTCACACCAATCTGAAGGGGCCATGAGGGAGGTTTTGTCAGATGGGGAAATTTCAGATTCAGGAAAAATTTCTCAACAGGCTGAACCTGATATTGTGACATTTAAATTTAAATTAGAACATCTCCGTGCACTGCTTAAGGAGGTGTTATCTACTCTGGATGATTGTGACAACCTGGTCATTCCAGAAAAATTATGCAAGATGGACAAGTTCCTAGAGGTTCCGGTGCACCCCGACGCTTTTCCTATACCCAAGCGGGTGGCGGAGTGAATAAGGAGTGGGAGAAGCCCGGCATACCTTTTGTTCCTCCTCCTATATTTAAGAAATTATTTCCTATGGTCGACCCCAGAAAGGACTTATGGCAGACAGTCCCTAAGGTCGAGGGGGCAGTTTCTACTCTAAACAAGCGCACTACTATTCCTATCGAGGATAATTGTGCTTTCAAAGATCCTATGGATAAAAAATTGGAGGGTTTGCTTAAAAAGATTTTTGTACAGCAAGGTTACCTTCTTCAACCCATTTCGTGCATTGTTCCTGTCACTACAGCAGCGTGGTTCTGGTTCGAGGAACTAGAAAAGTCGCTCAGTAGAGAGACTCCATATGAGGAGGTTATGGACTGAGTTCACGCACTTAAGTTGGCTAACTCTTTTATGTTAGATGCTGCTTTGCAATTAGCTAGATTAGCGGCGAAAAATTCAGGGTTTGCAATTGTGGCGCGCAGAGCGCTTTGGCTAAAGTCTTGGTCAGCGGATGTATCATCCAAGACAAAATTGCTTAATATCCCCTTCAAGGGTAAAACTCTCTTTGGGCCAGAATTGAAAGAGATTATCTCAGACATCACTGGGGGAAAGGGCCACGCCCTCCCACAAGATAGGCCTTTCAAAGCCAAGAATAAGTCTAATTTTCGTTCCTTTCGTAGTTTCAGGAACGGACCGGGCTCTAATTCTGCATCCTCTAAGCAAGAGGGTAATGCCTCTCAGACCAAACCAGCCTGGAAACCGATGCAAGGCTGGAACAAGGGTAAGCAGGCCAAGAAGCCTGCCGCTGCTAACAAAACAGCATGAAGGAGTAGCCCCTGATCCGGGACCGGATCTAGTGGGGGGCAGACTCTCTCTCTTTGCTCAGGCTTGGGCAAGAGATGTTCAGGATCCCTGGACGCTAGAAATAGTTTCTCAGGGTTATCTTCTGGAATTCAAGGAACTACCCCCAAGGGGAAGGTTCCACATGTCTCACTTATCCTCAAACCAAATAAAGAGACAGGCATTCTTACATTGTGTAGAAGACCTGTTAAAGATGGGAGTGATACACCCAGTTCCAACGGCGGAACAAGGAATGGGATTTTACTCAAATCTGTTAACCCAGGATCACCTGTCCCATGGAATGAGCTTCCGCAGACCAGAGTGGGTCATTGTCACGACCGACGCCAGTCTAGTGGGCTGGGGCGCGGTCTGGGAATCCCTGAAAGCTCAGGGACTATGGTCTCGGGAAGAGTCTCTTCTCCCGATAAACATTCTGGAACTAAGAGCGATATTCAATGCTCTCAGGGCTTGGCCTCAGCTAGCAAAGGCCAGATTCATAAGATTCCAATCAGACAACATGACGACTGTTGCGTATATCAATCATCAGGGGGGAACAAGGAGTTCCCTGGCGATGAAAGAAGTGACCAAAATAATACAATGGGCGGAGAATCACTCCTGCCACCTATCTGCGATCCACATTCCAGGTGTGGAAAACTGGGAAGCGGATTATTTGAGTCGTCAGACATTCCATCCGGGGGAGTGGGAACTCCACCCGGAGATCTTTGCCCAGTTGACGCAACTATGGGGCATTCCAGATATGGATCTGATGGCGTCTCGTCAGAACTTCAAGGTTCCTTGCTACGGGTCCAGATCCAGGGATCCCAAGGCGACTCTAGTGGATGCACTAGTAGCGCCTTGGACCTTCAACCTAGCTTATGTGTTTCCACCGTTTCCTCTCATTCCTAGGCTGGTAGCCAGGATCAAACAGGAGAGGGCCTTGGTGATCTTGATAGCTCCTGCGTGGCCACGCAGGACTTGGTATGCAGACCTGGTGAATATGTCATCGGTTCCACCATGGAAGCTACCTTTGAGACAGGACCTTCTTGTTCAGGGTCCATTCGAACATCCAAATCTGGTCTCCCTCCAGCTGACGGCTTGGAGATTGAACGCTTGATTCTATCAAAGCGTGGGTTTTCAGATTCTGTGATAGATACTCTGGTTCAAGCCAGAAAACTGGTAACTAGAAAGATTTACCATAAAATATGGAAAAGATATATCTGCTGGTGTGAATCCAAGGGATTCCCATGGAATATGATAAAAATTCCTAAGATTCTTTCCTTTCTACAAGAAGGTTTGGATAAAGGATTATCTGCGAGTTCTCTAAAGGGACAGATTTCTGCTTTATCTGTCTTACTACACAAACGACTGGCAGTTGTGCCAGATGTTCAAGCATTTGTTCAGGCTTTGGTTAGGATCAAGCCTCTTTACAGACCTTTGACTCCTCCCTGGAGTTTAAATCTAGTTCTTTCAGTTCTTCAAGGGGTTCCGTTTGAACCTTTACATTCCATAGATATTAAGTTGTTATCTTGGAAAGTTTTGTTTTTGGTTGCTATTTCTTCTGCTAGAAGAGTTTCTGAGTTATCTGCTCTACAGTGTACTCCGCCCTATCTGGTGTTCCATTCAGATAAGGTTGTTTTGCATACTAAGCCTGGTTTTCTACCAAAGGTTGTTTCCAACAAAAATATTAATCAGGAGATAGTTGTACCTTCTTTGTGTCCGAATCCAGTTTCAAAGAAGGAACGTTTGTTACACAATTTAGATGTAGTCCGTGCTCTAAAATTCTACTTAGAAGCTACAAAGGAGTTCAGACAAACTTCTTCTCTGTTTGTCGTCTATTCTGGTAAAAGGAGAGGTCAAAAAGCAACTTCTACCTCTCTTTCCTTTTGGCTTAAAAGCATCATCCGATTGGCTTATGAGACTGCCGGACGACAGCCTCCTGAAAGAATCACAGCTCACTCCACTAGGGCTGTAGCTTCCACATGGGCCTTCAAGAACGAGGCTTCTGTTGATCAGATATGTAAGGCAGCGACTTGGTCTTCACTGCACACTTTTGCCAAGTTTTACAAATTTGATACTTTTGCTTCTTCGGAGGCTATTTTTGGGAGAAAGGTTTTGCAAGCCGTGGTGCCTTCCGTTTAGGTAACCTGATTTGCTCCCTCCCTTCATCCGTGTCCTAAAGCTTTGGTATTGGTTCCCACAAGTAAGGATGACGCCGTGGACCGGACACACCAATGTTGGAGAAAACAGAATTTATGCTTACCTGATAAATTACTTTCTCCAACGGTGTGTCCGGCCCACGGCCCGCCCTGGTTAATTTAATCAGGTCTGATGAATTATTTTCTCTAACTACATTCACCACGGCACCCTATGGTTTCTCCTATTTTTTCCTCCTGTCCGTCGGTCGAATGACTGGGGTGGGCGGAGCCTAGGAGGGACTATATGGCCAGCTTTGCTGGGACTCTTTGCCATTTCCTGTTGGGGAAGAGATATTCCCACAAGTAAGGATGACGCCGTGGACCGGACACACCGTTGGAGAAAGTAATTTATCAGGTAAGCATAAATTCTGTTTTTCCATTTTATTATGCTAACACAAATCTTGCTTATGCTAGTGCTCTATAGTACCCCATGTCTATACGCCGAATTTATATATCTGGTCCAAGAGTGACTAATACTGTTATATTTTGGGGGGGGGGCAAAATGAGGACTTTATTTTTTCTGAGGGTATGTAACAGAATTAATATACTGCTGTGAAGTGTAACATGTACCCGCATTACTTACTTGTATGTACTTTCTTATGTTCTCAATTAAAATATTAAAATATAAAAAAAAAATTATAGGTGTGCACAGGTGAAAAATTTGGGTTGGCCGAATCTTTCATAACGAATATTCCAAAACGTATTTCAAATATTCTTTGCCTGGGCTGTTCTGTTCTTGTCTCATTTTAAACAAAATAAATACTGAACATTCGCGGAACATATACATTCATCTTCGTTAAACGAATGTAAATGTTTCTTTGCTACAGGTGAAAAAGTTACCTTTAGTGCACTGGAAAGCTGTGCTAATCCAGACCCTTCTTCACAGAGCCTTGGGGCGTGCTAAAAGGAGGCTTAGTGCAGAGAATCCCAGGGCCTGTGCTAAAAGACCTTCAACTTTGATGCTGGCGCTGGGATCCCACAACACTAAGCCGCCTATTAGCGCATCCTGGAGCTCAGTGAAGGAGGATCAGGATTAGCGTGGCTCTCCAGGGCACTACAGATAAGTATTTTAACCCCCTAAGGTAATTTAAAGGAAACAAATTAAAGTGACACTGAACCCAAATTTTGGATGAAGGGCATAAGAAGCACTAGTTTTAACATGGTTGCTTCTTAACCAGTCTGCAATTGGCTGTGGGAGAGAAAGTGGCTCATGTAATTTTTCCTTGTCCGCACTCACCTTGATAATTATGCTTCTATATGTTTTGCTTAAAATAAATAGTC
Organism: Bombina bombina; assembly: GCF_027579735.1. Classification (NCBI taxonomy): domain Eukaryota; kingdom Metazoa; phylum Chordata; class Amphibia; order Anura; family Bombinatoridae; genus Bombina; species Bombina bombina. The sequence continues at coordinate 1,307,109,526 of NC_069500.1, forward strand.
TAGATAAAGTTGCAGTTCTTTCTAATATAGACTAATAAATGGATAATGGATTGATAAAGATTCTCTTTGTTGTGAGAATTATGTATATCAATAGCCTAACATGGCATTTAGTTTTAAAGAAAGAGAATAATAGATTATCAATTGAACAGTTCAAATACTGAGTAATACAAGTAATTGCTTTTAAGTAATACAGTTTCAGCTAGAGGAATTTTTTTTTACTGAAACAGATCATATCTTTTGAATATTGGTTCTTTTTATTACGTGAACAAAGTTAAAAATAATACCAACACTTCAATAAAATGCTTAGGCTGTAAAGTTCCAAGAAATTCATAAGTCCAAACAGGTTCATATTTATATAACTTAAAAAAACAAACAAAAAAAACCCCAAAAAACAGATTCTTTGATTAGGGCCAGAATAAAAGTGGAGCGCTAAATATTTGCACTTCACTTTGTAATACCAGCGCAGCAAAGGGGGTAAGTAGCTTAACGATGGTAGAAAGTTTAAATATGTGTATATTTGCATGTGCATGAGGCATTTATGCCACATTGTCATATGATAGTGAAATAGTTAAAAAAAAATACAATATTTAATATTCAATTTTAAGTGTAAAACTAAATATTGTCCCAGATTAAATGAAACTTGTTTGTGGAAATAATATATAAATGAAAAAAATGACCATGGCAACTTGAAATTTGGGATTTTTTTTTAAAGATTTGAGCCCACCCCCATCACAGTTGCAAGATAAATTTAGTCAATGTAGGCACAACTATTTCACAATTGTTCACTTATGGTGTAGAGTTCCACTCTTAAAGAGATATGAAACCCAAAAAGTTTCTTTTGGGATTCAGACAGAGCATACAATTTATACAAAAGTTTCTACTTTACTTCTATTATCAAATTTGCTTTGTTCCCATGATATTCTGTGTTTAAGAGATACCTAGGTAGGCATCTGGGGCACTGGACAGTACATAGTGCTGCCATCTAGTGCTTTTGCAAATGGATAACATTCTTGTAAAACTGCTGCCATCTAGTGCTCTTGCAAATGGATAACATTCTTGTAAAACTGCTGCCATCTAGTGCTCTTGCAAATGGATAACATTCTTGTAAAACTGCTGCCATCTAGTGCTCTTGCAAATGGATAACATTCTTGTAAAACTGCTGCCATCTAGTGCTCTTGCAAATGGATAACATTCTTGTAAAACTGCTGCCATCTAGTGCTCTTGCAAATGGATAACATTCTTGTAAAACTGCTGCCATCTAGTGCTCTTGCAAGTGGATAACATTCTTGTAAAACTGCTGCCATCTAGTGCTCTTGCAAATGGATAACATTCTTGTAAAACTGCTGCCATCTAGTGCTCTTGCAAATGGATAACATTCTTGTAAAACTGCTGCCATCTAGTGCTCTTGCAAATGGATAACATTCTTGTAAAACTGCTGCCATCTAGTGCTCTTGCAAATGGATAACATTCTTGTAAAACTGCTGCCATCTAGTGCTCTTGCAAGTGGATAACATTCTTGTAAAACTGCTGCCATCTAGTGCTCTTGCAAATGGATAACATTCTTGTAACACTGCTGCCATCTAGTGCTCTTGCAAATGGATAACATTCTTGTAAAACTGCTGCCATCTAGTGCTCTTGCAAATGGATAACATTCTTGTAAAACTGCTGCCATCTAGTGCTCTTGCAAATGGATAACATTCTTGTAAAACTGCTGCCATCTAGTGCTCTTGCAAATGGATAATATTCTTGTAAAACTGCTGCCATCTAGTGCTCTTGCAAATGGATAACATTCTTGTAAAACTGCTGCCATCTAGTGCTTTTGCAAATGGATAACATTCTTGTAAAACTGCTGCCATCTAGTGCTTTTGCAAATGGATAACATTCTTGTAAAACTGCTGCCATCTAGTGCTCTTGCAAATGGATAACATTCTTGTAAAACTGCTGCCATCTAGTGCTCTTGCAAATGGATAACATTCTTGTAAAACTGCTGCCATCTAGTGCTCTTGCAAATGGATAACATTCTTGTAAAACTGCTGCCATATAGTGCTCCTGAAATGGGCCGACTTCTATGCTTATGTCCCTGCTTTTCAAAAAAAGATACCAAGAGAACAAAGAAAAAAATATATTGGAAGTAAATTAGAAAGTTGCTTAAAATTGCCTGCTCTATCTGAATCATGAAAGAAACATTTTGGGTTTCATATCTCTTTGAGGATGCCAGCTTCATACAAAGGCCCTCAAAACCTTGCAAAACAAATTAATTAAAATAGAAAAAAAATTCACCCTCCTATTAATCAGTCCGCTGTACAATACGCCCAAATGAAAACTTTAAAACGTAAAGAAAAAAAACAAGATAACTTTCTCAGAATTGAAATAGAGAGAGACTTGACCATGAGACAAGATACTGCACAAGGCCAGTAGTCTTTGGGGCCTATCTATCAAGCACCGAATGGAGCTTGATGCCCCGTGTTTCTGGCGAGTCTTCAGACTCGCCAGAAACAGCAGTTATGAAGCAGCGGTCTAAAGACCGCTGCTCCATAACCCTCTCTGCCTGCTCTGATGAGGCTAACAGAGATCGCCGCAATTCAACCTGATCGAATACGATCGGGTTGATTGACACCCCCCCCCTGCTGGCGGGCAATTGGCCGCAAGTCAGCAGGGGGCGGCATTGCACCAGCAGCTCTTGTGAGTTGCTGGTGCAATGCTGAATACGGAGAGCATATTGCTCTCCGCATTCAGCGAGGTCTTGCAGACCTGATCCGCACTGTCGGATGAGGTCCGCAAGACCTTTCATAAATAGAGGCCTTTATGTGTTCCACATACTTGGACAAGGTTTTAATTAATGCCCCAGATTGCCCCTTGTTCTGTTTGCAAGGTTTTAGTGTTCTATGCATCAAGACTACTTTACCCTAATAAAGCAGGCTTGCCAGTATTTTTTTTTCAACAAACATTTAAATAATACGTTTTGCAATATTGTCTCTGAAATGTTGTGGGTAAAATTATTTTACCACATTGCCCACACGTGGCTGTTCTCAAGGTATTGTCTAAAAAAAAAAGGTGCTCTCTATGAGAGTTGTGAGATGCTTTAAGTTCCATAGAAAGCAATGGAGCTTGCTAGAAAGGAAACTTTGCGGGGGAGAGAAAAGTTAGCAGGAATCAGAGAGCAAATTTTAAAAATGAAATTCTGCAGCTAATAGAAACCAGATTACTTGGCTTTCAGCATATAGTATCTAACAATCGCCTCTTTCCGTAAGCATGTGTTTTTCTATTAGGGTAATATGTGTTTTGCGTAGTTTGAAATAAGCTTGCCACCTTTCAGTATGAAAAATTTGTAGCGGAAAAATGCTTAAAAAAATACACCAAAACTATGCAAATATGCAGTATTTTGTTTTTCTGTAAGCAGCTGTCAAATTGTAATGTAATTGGTAGCCACCAATCAGCAAGCGCTAACCAGGTGCCGAACCAACGATGGGCCAACTCGTAAGCTTATATTCCTGCTTTTTCAAATAAAGATAAAGAGAGAACAAAGAAAATTGATTAGTAAATTATAACGTTTCTTAAAATTGCTTGCTTTATCTGAATCATGAAAGAAAAAATATGGGTTTCATATTCATTTGAGTAAGGGTCATTAGTATTAAAACACAGAGCTATATGTTTGGAAAATGAATGTAAAATAACACTCTGAAAAGTATGGCCATAAATATGTACATATGAATAGATGCATAATAAGGGCAGCACAACTACAAGATAATATATTCAAAAGATAAGTATTCAATAATGTAAAAACAATAAGTAGATTAATGTGTCACACCTCTTTCAAATATGGGGCTAGTTTTCAAGCGGCATGCTAACATTAATTTGCGTGCTTATTGAAAATAAACGTGCATACTCAAGAGTAATCAAATTTAAGGAATAGTCTAGACAAAATTTAACTTTCATGATTCAGATAGACACGGCAATTTTAAGCAACTTTCTAATTTACTCCTTTTAGCAATTTGTCTTTGTTCTCTTGGTATCTTTATTTAAATAAGCAAGAATATAAGCATAGGAGCCAGCCCATTTTTGGTTCAGCACCTGGTTAGCACTTTCTGATTGGTGTCTAAATATAGCCACCAATCAGTAAGTGCTACCCAGGTGCTGAACTACAAATGGGCCAGCTCCTAAGCTTACATTCAAATAAAGATACCAATAGAATGAAGAAAAATTGATAATAGGAGTAAATTAGAAAGTTGCTTAAAATTGCTTGCTTTATCTGAATCATGAAAGTTGAATTTTGACTAGACTATCCCTTTAATGCGCGGCTAAAGACCTTACGTAAAGTGTTAGGGTTAAAATAAAAGTAACTTTTCTTAAAGGGATTTAAAACAGATTAATATTTTTTTTTTAAAAAGCACTAAACAGTGGGTTATGCTTAAAATAAATCATTACATTATGTATTAGTCAGCATTTTAAAATCACTATCATCATTTTACAAATATTTTAGTTTTTTTTTTTCTTCAACATAATTTGTGAAGGGTCCATTACTTCCTATATTTCTTTTTCAAAGGGCTAATCTGTGCATAGAGTCAGCTTTCAACAACCTTGTAGACATCTAAGACAAGCTACATATTATATAAACATTTAAAATCCTTTCTCTTGGAGACACACTAGACAAAATATAGGTTTGTGTAGTTATAATGGATGGTATTGACCTTCCAGCATGTGAGAAAACGGATTGATATGCTTCATGTACAGCAATCATATGCAATATATTTTATAAAAGTAAGAAAATGCAATGCCATATCTGATTTGTAAATGTAAATAGTGTAAAACACTAAGAGATTGTATTATAAATGAAGCATTTTTAATTATGAGTAGAAAACTTAAAATATTCATTTTCTTAATTATGAAACTTGGAATTGTATACTGCAGACTTCAGAAGCATTAAAAGTAATTTTTTTTTACTATTATGAACCTTAAATTAATTGTTGTAAGTTCACTTCTGATATAAACTAACAAACAGCATTACTTTAAGCAAGTATCATGCAATAACACAAGCATCCATCACATACTCCTCCTCATAGCTGCAATATACCCGCTGCTGACCTTTCTCTTCTTCTGACATCTGACTGCACATAGCACACCTTAGTCGCACTAACCACCGCTCTCTTTTTAGCACAGGCTGAACCACAATGCGGTAAGGGTCTTGAGGCATGAAAATGTACACAGGTCCTGTTCTGTTTTGTCTGCTGAACAGATTGATCTGAGCTGTGGCATAAACTTTGAGGTGGGAAGGCCTGTGGCAGCCTTATTAAAATGTCATCTCTCATCTACTCCTAATGACAAGTAGCTAATTATTGGTGTCTACTATGCAGTGAAATAATGCAAGTGTTAAGTATTTATCTGAAAGGCTGGGCATTATTTGTAAGATTGGGTAGAAAAGATGAAAGTTTTCTAGCAAGGTGTCTCTCATCAATTTTCTTTTAGATCTAACTGGTTAACTTCTGCAAATGGACAGTAATCAGATTAAAGCAGAATTGAAATCCAAGTAGTGCAACAATCACTTATAATGCTCTCTCCCAATTATGCTCTCCCAGTTTTCTTTACCAGATACCACCACTAGACCCCAGCTGTCTTACTACAGGCATTGCCAGAGCCACAGGTGATTGGTCATGGAGAGCTATAAACATGTAGGCTTCCTATTTGGCTGGACAGACATCTGGTTTATGTCTAAAAGGGGCAGTTCCATTAAGAATCCCATACCACTTGCCCCTTTTAGTGCACAAGGCAACCTTAAGTCTGACACCACCTAACATGAGCTCCAAACCCCTGAACCGGTTCTGCAAAACATGACTGTATTGAGTTTTAATCCTGTGGGAATCTAAACAATCATCAATTGAGATCTTCCTGGTCATTTGGCACATGGTTAGCTTTTCTGCTATCAGTCTGGTGAGTTGGAAACTAGGAGTTGGGAAGTGGATATAGGGAAAATAAGAAACTATTTGCACTGCTCATAATAAACTAGGATATAAACAGTTTCACTCATTCTGTGACTTACAATAACGAATGTCTTATTTCTTGTGGATGATCTGAAAAAAATGAATAGCCCAGCCTGTGTCATAGGTACTCTTTAGTGTTTATGTGGGTAATAGATCCTGTTCTAAAGATGGTAAGTGTCTTTGGTATGTACAAGTATATTTAATTTATCATCTGGTTAATTGTAAAAATTTACCTATCAACTAATGGTTAGTTTATAATATAATCTCTGTATAGTTGTACCTACTTACTAAAATCCTATACAGTATAATCTGGTGTAATATGTCCTATAGTAAAGAGTGTTCTAGATAGTCTGATGTTATTGCTACTCCTGTATTTAATATAGTAGCTGCTTTTGCTTTAGCCCCTCCTTTCTCTGAGATTTAACTGTGCTCATAGAGCTAACTTTCCCAGAAGCTTTAAGCTTAGTGATCTCAAATCTAGCCAACTTGCAATTTTTTTCTTATTGAAATCTTTGTTGATCTGCGCAGATGGTCATTCGCCACAAAAAAAGGTAATTGGTACCAATCATTTTTGACCTAACGTTACACTGATGCAGAACTCATTGCCTAAACCTATTATAGGCCCTCACCAGGTTTGTTCTGATAGATACAGTATGATTATTTGTTCCCAAATATGATTATGTGGTTAGACCAGATTGATAGAGGCTTCACATGTGGACTTACACTATGTAAAGTTTTGATTAGTTACATTACAATAGCACATGCTGTTTGACCATATAGTTTAACATTTATTTAGTATCCAGGTGTACAGTAAACAATGTCATTATTTACAAATGTAATTTGTAGTTGTCAACTGATTCTATCTCTTAAACCTCAATACAAATAATAAAAAAAAGAAAGAAACATTGTTTTAAAAAAACAACTGATGTGTAGAGGAAAATTCTTCTTTCTTAAAGCTATGCAATCGATATTCTATTTATAAATAGAGGTTTGTCTAATGCAGTTTATAAAGTGTTTATCAAATGACTCTTCATTACCAGATATCTTTCCCTTGCTAGGTAAAAGATGCACCATGAATCCCTAAACTGCCACACTCCCACATCGCAAAAACTACCTCTTTATTAACCACTAAACTGCCACACACCCCATCTACTATGACTATAATCTACCATTACCAAAAAACCTTACATAGAAACAAAAAATAAATAACTCTTTAGTTGTTACATGTCATCTTTCCACAAAAATTGAGATACTGTCCCAGATGTGCAAATAAAAACACTGGGAATTATGATACATTTACAATATACTGTTGTCAAAAGATGCCATCTAGTTTCATCAGGGCATATTTATTTTTTGTTTCTAGTATATATTTTGTTTGTAGTTATTCACGCAGGCAAAATACATTATGTGAATGAAAACTTAATGGGTGACCGCTGAGAAGCGTTATAGATTATGCGTCCTGTGTTGTTGTGGGACATCACCCAGCCTAATTGAATTGTGTAGTTTCCATTGAATTGTCACTTCTTAAATTATGAGCTTTGCTTATTATTACCAGCATGCATAAAAAGCAAACACATATTTTCCATTATAAAACTAGTATTCTGCACAAGATGCACAGAGATATTAAAATTAATGATATATTATCTGCAGTATGTGCAGAGAAAAGGTTCTTCAATGCCATTGTTCTTCTGTATAACATTATGAAATGTACTGTTTAATTGATGCACTTAAATATTTTCTGTAAAGAAAAACAAAGCCATAAAAGAATTTCGAGATGAGTCATTATTCTGTACAGAGCATTTTGTTGCTTTCTTAAAGAACTTTATAAGCATGACTTAAAGGGACAGTCTAGTCAAAATTAAACTTTTATGATTCAGATAAGGCACGTCATTTTAGATAACTTTCCAATTTACTTTTATCATCAAATTTGCTGTTATCTTGGTATTTTTAGTTGGGAAAACTAAACCTAGGTAGGCTCATATACTAATTTATAGACCTTAAAGGCCACTTCTTGTCTGAATGTATTTGACAGGTTTTCACAGCTAGAGGGTGTTAGTTCATGTGTGCATTATAGATAATATTGTCCTCACGCCCATGGAGTTACTTATGAGAGGGCACTCATTGGCTAAAATGCAAGTCTGTCAAAATAACTGAAATATGGGGGGAAGTCTGCAGAGGCTCAGATACAAGGTAATCTTAGAGGTAAAAAGTGTATTAATATGGTGTTGGTTATGCAAAACTTTGGGAGTAGGTAATAAGGGATTATCTATCTTTTTAAACAATAACAATTCTGGAGTAGACTGTCCCTTTAATTTTATTTTGGCAGAAATATCTTTTAAAGCAAAAACAGATGCATAAAATCTGCCATGCACATAATCTCAATTTAAACAGGTACCTTTGAGAGAAATATTCAGCCATTTTTTATGAACACAGCATATATTACCTCCAAACCTCCTCCCCCCTAAGATTACGTAACCTTAATATAATAAAATTAGATACATTTAAAATATGTTATAATGTGCACCAATACCTTTTCCCATACAGAAATAAATTTGCACAATGTCTTCCATGTACTTATGAAACAATTAAAGATAATTTAGGCTGTACTGAACCATTACTTTTAAGCCAAGTGTTGAAGATTACCCTATCAATATTTTTTTGTATATAAACCATATACACAAACTCTTGCATGTGCTGAAGCTCTGTTTAAGGGGCCATATAAACAATCTGAGATTTTGTAACAGCAAACTTACTGCCCTTGGCTTAAAATATGTGCCCTGTTTAAGGGGCCATATAAACAATCTGAGATTTTGTAACAGCAAACTTACTGCCCTTGGCTTTAAAAAAATGAATGTCACTACTGCTTTATAATTGTATTGGCTATTTAAAATCACAATAAGTTTCACATTAGATTTTAGATCCAGATTGAAAAATATATTTGAGAAAGGTGATATAAAAACTCATGTTGATTTGGTATTGAAAATGCGCTAAGATTTAGTGAAAAGAAAATATTTTTTATATCCGTGTTATAAGACTCTATTTATCATAGTGACATAATAGTGTATGGTACTTATGAAAAGCGAGACTAAACAAATTTAATACGCATATCCATGTCAAGAAATTTGAACCCTGTTCCCTAGGATTCCCATTTTCTATTATCTACCTAAAATCCATAAATGTTTGGTCAACCCTCCAGGTAGGCCAATCATTTCTGGAATTGATTCCGTCAGCCAATTTATCAAGATATGTTGATAATTTCCTACAGAAACATGTGAAAGATCTAAATTCATACTTAAAAGATTCCACGCAAGTCCTAAATATTCTTAATGCTATACATTGGGAAGATGACATGTTCTTGGTGACATGTGATGTCACATCATTATATACTGTTATTAACCACACTAAAGACATACAGACAGTAGAACTTTTCCTTAAAAAAGATTCCAATATGTCATATCAACATAGATCTTTTATTCTTAAAAGCATATATTACATACTAGAGAACAATTACTTCCCGTTTGATGGAAATTTTTATCTCCAAACTGAAGGTACAGCTATGGGCACAAGGTTTGCACCTAGCTATGCCACCCTCTTTATGGGAGCCTGGGAAACCGAATTTTTCGGTACTGGTTGCTATGGTGCAAACCTTGTGCTCTACAAAAGATACATAGATGACCTTCTGATAGTATGGAAAGGCACAGAACAGAATCTTAAATCTATGTGAACAATAATTCCTGGGGTCTAAATTTCACTTTCAATTATAGTAAAGATCTAATAGTCTTTTTAGACTTGGAGATAATGATGGTGAATAATAATCTTGAGACAAGGACACACTTCAAAAAGGTTGATAGCAATAATTATATACACGCCAATAGCTGTCATTTAGACACTTGGAAAAAGAATATTCCAACAGGACAATATTTGCGCATAAGAAAAAATTGTTCAAGAACAGTAGATTTCAAACAACAATCTGAAATTCTAGCAGAGAGATTTCATGCAAGAGGTTACAGAACAGACGTCACAAATAAAGCTATTGAAAGAGCAAAGAATACTGATAGGGAATCTCTATTAACATATAAAGAAAAACAAAAAACAGAAAATGACCTAATTGAAATACCATTTATTACTAACTACCATGCAGATCATAATATTATTAAAGGCATTATAAAAAAACATGGGGAAGATAATATTTTGGGTGAGAGGATTCTTGATAAACCAAAGTTTGTTTTTAAAAAGGCTGCACATCTTAAAACAATATTGGCCCCTAGTGAACTAAAAAAACCTAAGCCAAAATTTATGAAACAAAAAGATATAACAGGAAAGAATATCATTGGTTTCTTTCCATGTTATACATGTAAAGCCTGTACCCATAGCAAGAAAATAAAGAGTATACCTATAAATGATTCAGATAAACCACTCATTATTAGGGATATTATAAGATGTACCCATAAGAACATAATTTATATCCTAAAGTGTTCATGTAATCTATTTTACTTTGGTGAAACAAAAAGAATGGTTAGAGACAGAATCAGGGAACACCTAGGAAATATAGAACATGATTCCGAAGACGCTCACTTATACAAACATTTTAAAACCATCCATAGGGGCAACACCAAAGATCTGTCATATTGGGGAATACAAAAGGTACATAATAATTGGAGGGGTGGAGATATAGAAAAAAGACTCTTAATTAAGGAGGCAGAATTAATTTATAAGCATAATACATTATATTCTAATGGGTTAAATTCAGAGTTAGACCTATCACCCTTTCTCTTTGAATAATGGCACATTTAATCTATAGGTCTTCTCTATAACTGATAAATCTGTTTGAGTAGTTAGAACATGATATTTAGGGATAACTTTTATCTTAACAGTACTTAGTATATATATTTTTTCCAGTTTTGATTGTTGCCTAGTCTGATTAGTGATGTCGCGAATTGTTCGCCGGTGAATAGTTCCCGGCGAACATAGCTTGTTCGCGTTCACAACGGTGGGCGAACATATGCGATGTTCGATCCGCCCCCTATTCGTCATCATTGAGTAAACTTTTACCCTTTATCTCACAGTCTGCAGACACATTCCAGCCAATCAGCAGCAGACCCTCCCTCCCAGACCCTCCCAGCTCCTGGACAGCAGCCATTTTAGATTCATTCGGAAGCTGCATTCTTAGTGAGAGGAGGGACAGTGTAGCTGCTGCTGATTTAATAGGAAAATTGATAGCTAGGCTAGTGTATTCAGTGTCCACTGCAGTCCTGAAGGACTCATCTGATCTCTGCTGTAAGGACAGCACCCCAAAAAGCCCTTTTTAGTGCTAGAACATCAGCCTGTTTTTTTTTTCCTGCGTAATCTAATTGCAGTTGCCTGCCTGCCAAGCCACTTGCCCAGTGCCACCACTCATATCTGGTGTAACAGTAGTGTAAATTTAAAAAAAAAAAACTTTTTTGACTGTGAAACATCAGTCTGCTTGTGTAATGTAATTGCAGTTGCCTGCCTGCCAGCGTGTGTGCCAGGCCCACTTGCCCAGTGCCACCACTCATATCTGGTGTAACAGTAGTGTAAATTTAAAAAAAAAACTTTTTTGACTGTAAAACATCAGTCTGCTAGTGTAATCTAATTGCAGTTGCCTGCCTGGCAGCGTGTGTGCCAGACCCACTTGCCCAGTGACACCACTCATATCTGGTGTAACAGTAGTGTAAATTTAAAAAAAAAACTTTTTTGACTGTGAAACATCAGTCTGCTTGTGTAATCTAATTGCAGTTGCCTGCCTGCCAGCGTGTGTGCCAGGCCCACTTGCCCAGTGCCACCACTCATATCTGGTGTAACAGTAGTGTAAATTTTAAAAAAAACAACCTTTTTGACTGTGAAACATCAGTCTGCTTGTGTAATCTAATTGCAGTTGCCTGCCTGCCAGCGTGTGTGCCAGGCCCACTTGCCCAGTGCCACCACTCATATCTGGTGTAACAGTAGTGTAAATTTAAAAAAAAAAAAATTTTGACTGTGAAACATCAGTCTGCTTGTGTAATCTAATTGCAGTTGCCTGCCAGCATGTGTGCCAGGCTCACAGCGTATACTGTGCCCACTTGCCCAGTGCCATCACTCATATCTGGTGTAACAGTAGTGTACATTTAAAAAAAAAAACTTTTTTGACTGTGAAACATCAGTCTGCTTTTTTGTGTCAGGCTCACAGCGTATACTGTGCCCACTTGCCCAGTGCCACCACTCATATCTTGTTTAATAGTAGTGTAAGTGTACATTTTAAAAAAAAAAAAACTTTTTGAACTGTGAAACATCAGTCTGCTTTTTTGTGTCAGACTCACAGCGTATACTGTGCCCACTTGCCCAGTGCCACCACTCATATCTTGTTTAATAGTAGTGTAAGTGTACATTTAAAACAAAAAAAACTTTTGGACTGTGAAACATCAGTCTGCTTTTTTGTGTCAGGCTCACAGCGTATACTGTGCCCACTCGCCCAGTGCCACCACTCATATCTTGTTTAATAGTAGTGTAAGTGTAAATTAAAAAAAAAATATTTTGGACTGTGAAACATCAGTCTGCTTTTTTATGTCAGGATCACAGCATATACTGTGCCCACTTGCCCAGTGCCACCACTCATATCTTGTTTAATAGTAGTGTAAGTGTACATTTAAAACAAAAAAAAACTTTTGGACTGTGAAACATCAGTCTGCTTTTTTGTGTCAGGCTCACAACGTATACTGTGCCCACTTGCCCAGTGCCACCACTCATATCTTGTTTAATAGTAGTGTAAGTGTCGTTTAAAAAAAAAAAAAAACTTTTTGGACTGTTAAACATCAGTCTGCTTTTTTGTGTCAGGCTCACAGCGTATACTGTGCCCACTTTCCCAGTGGCACCACCCATATCTTGTTTAATAGTAGTGTAAGTGTACATTTAAAAAAAATGACAGGCAGAGGCAGGCCACCCCGCAGGTGCCGTCGTGGTGCTGTGATTCCCTTTGGCCCTAGAATAATGCCCAGTGTTCAGAGGCCACGTACCATGAACTCGAAAAGTTCTGAGGACATAGTTGACTTTTTAACACAGGACACCCAATCTTCTATAGCTTCCGCTCCAAACCTTGACGCACCATCCTCCTCCAGCTTATCTTCGGGCACCTCTCAAGTTACCACTCGCCCGCCTGCCACCACCACCAACACTAGCACCATAGCCGCTTCACTTGATCTGTCAGAGGAGTTATTTACACATCAGTTGGAAGAAATGAGTGATGCGCAACCATCATTGACAGAGGATGTAGATAACAGTGATATGTCTCAGTCAGGCAGCATTACAGACATGGACGTACGGTGTGATGATGATGATGTTGTACCCGCTGCTGCTTCCTTTGTTGATTTGTCAGATACAAGTGAAGCGGTTGATGATGACGATGCATCCGTGGATGTCACGTGGGTGCCCGCTAGAAGAAAAGAGAAGAACAGGGGGAAAGTTCAGATGGGGAGACAGAGAGGAGGAGGAGATTAGTTGGAAGCAGGGGGAGGTAGTCGCAAGGAGCTAGTGGCACAGTCAGACAGCATGCATCGGCACCCGGGGTCAGCCAGACAGCACGCCAATCAACGCATGCTGTTGCCACCACCAGAATGCCGTCATCGCAGAGCTCAGCAGTGTGGCATTTTTTTGAGTGTCTGCCTCTGACAACAGCGATGCCATTTGCAACCTGTGCCAAAAGAGTCGTGGGAAGTCCAACACCCACCTAGGTACAACTGTTTTGCGAAGGCACATGATCGCACATCACAAATGCCTATGGGATCAACACATGAGTAGAGGCAGCACACAAACTCAAAGCTGCCATCCTCCTCCTGGTCCAGCATCTTCAGCCACGTCAACCACTGCTGTCCTCCTTGCCCCCTCTCAACCATCCGCCACTCCGTCTCTCGCCTTGAGCAGTCCCCACAGTCAGGTGTCTGTCAAGGACATGTTTGAGCATAAGAAGCCAATGTCACAAAGTCACCCCCTTGCCCGGCATCTGACAGCTGGCTTGTCTGAACTCTTAGCCCGCCAGCTTTTACCATACAAGCTGGTGGAGTCTGAGGCATTCAAAAAATTTGTAGCTATTGGGACACTGCAGTGGAAGGTACCCGGCCGAAATTTCTTTGCACAAAAGGCAATCCCCAACCTGTACTCGATTGTGCGAAAGGAAGTAATGGCATGTCTGGCACACAGTGTTGGGGAAAGGGTCCATCTGACCACTGATACCTAGTCTGCAAAGCATGGTCAGGGCAGGTATATCACCTACACTGCGCATTGGGTAAACCTGCTGACGGCTGCCAAGCATGGAATGCGTGGCTCTGCCACCTCCTCTACTCCTCCTACTCCATCCTCTTCCATAACCTCCTCGGCTGACTCCTCTTCTGCTGCTGCATCTTGCTCCACATCAACGGCACCCCCTCAGCTCCCCAGGTACTATTCCACATCCTGGACACGGCAGTGTCACGCTGTCTTGGGGTTGACTTGCCTGAAAGCAGAGAGTCACTCCGGACCAGCACTCCTGTCCGCCCTGAACGCACAGGTGGATCAGTGGCTGACTCCGCACCAACTGGAGATCGGCAAAGTGGTTTCTTTTCATATATCCAGCGGCGAAACAACATGCCAGTGAGGTGCTTGATTTGCAACAGCCCAACACGTTGGAATTCAACACTCCTAATGTTTGACCGCCTGCTCCAACAAGAAAAAGCCGTTAACGAGTATTTGTATGACCGGGGGTGCTAGGACAGCCTCTGCGGAGCTGGGATTTTTTTTGCCACGTTACTGGGTGCTCATGCGCAATGCCTGTAGGCTCATGCGTCCTTTAAGGAGGTGACAAACCTAGTCAGTCGCACCGAAGGCACCATCAGCGACATCATACCATTTGTTTTCTTCCTGGAGCGTGCCCTGCGAAGAGTGCTGGATCAGGCCGTAGATGAGCGTGAAGAGGAAGAGTTGTGGTCACCATCACCACCAGAAACAGCCTTATCAGCATTGCTTGCTGGACCAGCGGCAACGCTGGAAGAGGATTGTGAGGAAGAGGAGTCAGAGGAGGAATGTGGCTTTGAGGAGGAGGAGGAAGACCAACCACAACAGGCATCCCAGGGTGCTCGTTGTCAACTATCTGGTACCCGTGGTGTTGTACGTGGCTGGGGGGAAGAAGATACCTTCAGTGAGATCACTGAGGATGAGGAACGGGACATGAGTAGCTCGGCATCCAACCTTGTGCAAATGGGGTCTTTCATGCTGTCGTGCCTGTTGAGGGACCCTCGTATAAAAAAGCTGAAGGAGAAAGATCTGTACTGGGTGTCCACGCTACTAGACCCTCGGTATAAGCATAAAGTGCCTGAAATGTTACCGAATTACCGCAAGTCGGAAAGGATGCAGCAGTTCCAAAATAAATTAAAAAGTATGCTTTACACAGCGTATAAGGGTGATGTCACAGCACAACGGGAATCTAACAGGGGAAGAGGTGAAAGTAATCCTCCGACTCCCACGACCATGCCGGCAAGGACAGGACGCTTTACAGACGTGTTGTTGATGGAGGACATGCAGAGCTTTTTAAGTCATATGCATCGCCACAGCCCTTCAGGGTCCACCCTCAGAGAATGACTCGACCGACAGGTAGCAGACTACCTCGCCTTAACTGCAGATTTCGACACTCTGAGGAGCTATGAACCCCTTGACTACTGGGTGTGCAGGCTTGACCTGTGGCCTGAGCTATCCCAATTTGCGATAGAACTTCTGGCCTGCCCCGCTTCAAGTGTCCTGTCAGAAAGGACCTTCAGTGCAGCAGGAGGTATTGTCACTGAGAAGAGAAGTCGCCTAGGTCAAAAAAGTCTAGATTGCCTCACCTTTATTAAGATGAATGAGGGATGGATCCCAAAGGGACTGACATTGGGCTATACATTCGAGTAAAAAAGGCCTGATGAGATGAGCTGCCTTGGGCTAAAAATGGTCCACACGCTGCTGTATTTTATCTTCGAATGCCGGATGACTTGCGTGACTTATCCGCCACTAACTAGGGTTCAAGCCGCAATGTTTTAGGGCACTTTCTGCCTGGGAAACAAACATCAATTTTTCTGCTGCAACAATACCTAATTTTTCAGGCATGTGTACATGCCAATTTTTTATGGCCTCTGGTGCTGCACTGTTGCTTCAAAAACCAAACCAAAAAAAAAATGGCACCTAACAGGGATTAAACTGATAGGAATAGTACTACTTAACACACCACTCCTATCTGGTGGCATATTAGATTGCATGCGCAGTGCCCCAAATCTGAAGTAGGAGGACCGACCAAGCATCTTTTTCCATCTCCCGGTTCCTAAAACCCATGCCATATACACGTCCCTTGATAGGTGACGTAGTAGGGATTAAACTGATCAGAATAGTACTACTTGACACACCACTCATATCTGGTGGCACAGTAGATTGCACGCGCAGTGCCCCAAATTTAAAGTAGGAGGACCGACCAAGCATCTTTTTCCATCTCCCGGTTCCTAAAATCCATGCCATATACACGTCCCCTGATAGGGGACGTAACAGGGATTAAACTGATCAGAATAGTACTACTTGACACACCACTCATATCTGGTGGCACAGTAGATTGCACGCGCAGTGCCCCAAATTTGAAGTAGGAGGACCGACCAAGCATCTTTTCCATCTCCCGGTTCCTAAAATCCATGCCATATACACGTCCCCTGATAGGGGACGTAACAGGGATTAAACTGATCAGAATAGTACTACTTAACACACCACTCATATCTGGTGGCACAGTAGATTGCACGCGGTGCTCTGACAAAATGCAGAAGGACACTTGGCAGACAGACATTTGGCAGACGGACATTTGGCAGATGGACATTTGGCCGACAGACAGAAAGCTAAAGAATGTTCCGATTTTGGCCGAGGGCAGATACGTTCCAGAGTGCTCTGTTCTAATAAGAGCCTTGGGCGCCGCAACTGCCTCTGGGAACCTTACCATGGGTCACAGACAACACGTCTTGTAATTGTCTGTCTGGGAAATTATCTCTCTATCAAATCTATCTATTTATCTATCAAATCTATCTATCGTATCTATCAAATGTATCTATTGCATCTATTGATCTATCTATCTAATCTATGTATCTATCTATCAAATCTATCTATCTCGTGGCCGGACTGTTATCTGACAACCACTTGTGTCTCGGCCAAATGTCCGTCGGCTAAAAGTCCGGCCATGATTGCACGCGCAGTGCCCCAAATTTGAAGTAGGAGGACCGACCAAGCATCTTTTTCCATCTCCCGGTTCCTAAAATCCATGCCATATACACGTCCCCTGATAGGGGACGTAACAGGGATTAAACTGATCAGAATAGCACTAATTCACACACCACTCATATCTGGTGGCACAGTAGATTGCACGCGCAGTGCCCCAAATTTGAAGTAGGAGGACCGACCAAGCATCTTTTTCCATCTCCCGGTTCCTAAAATCCATGCCATATACACGTCCCCTGATAGGGGACATAACAGGGATTAAACTGATCAGAATAGTACTACTTAACACACCACTCCTATCTGGTGGCACATTAGTTTGCACGCGCAGTGCCCCAAATTTGAAGTAGGAGGACCGACCAAGCATCTTTTTCCATCTCCCGGTTCCTAAAATCCATGCCATATACACGTCCCCTGATAGGGGACATAACAGGGATTAAACTGATCAGAATAGTACTACTTGACACACCACTCATATCTGGTGGCACAGTAGATTGCACGCGCAGTGCCCCAAATTTGAAGTAGGAGGACCGACCAAGCATCTTTTTTCCATCTCCCGGTTCCTAAAATCCATGCCATATACACGTCCCCTGATAGGGGACGTAACAGGGATTAAACTGATCAGAATAGTACTACTTAACACACCACTCATATCTGGTGGCACATTAGATTGCACACGCAGTGCCCCAAATTTGAAGTAGGAGGACCGACCATGCATCTTTTTCCATCTCCCGGTTCCTAAAATCCATGCCATATACACGTCCCCTGATAGGGGACGTAACAGGGATTAAACTGATAGGAATAGTACTACTTAACACACCTTATAATAACGCAGAGAGAGGCAACGCAGAGAGAGGAGTCTGAAGAAGAGGAGTCAGAGGAGGAAGGTGGCTTTGAGGAGGTGGAAGACCAAACACAGCAGGCGTCCCAGGGGGCTTGTTGTCACCTTTCGGGGACCCTTGGTTTTGTACGTGGCTGGGTGGAGGAAGAGACCTTCAATGACATCAGTGAAGACAAGGAACGGGACATGGCTAACTTGGTATCCAACCTTGTGCAAATGGGGAGTTTGCGGTTGTGTAAATGGACTGTTTGCGGTTGTTTGCGGTGCGTTAAAGGGACAGTCTAGGCCAAAATAAACTTTCATGATTCAGATAGAGCATGTAATTTTAAACAATTTTCCTATTTACTTTTATCACCAATTTTGCTTTGTTGCCTTGGTATTCTTAGTTGAAAGCTTAACCTAGGAGGTTCATATGCTAATTTCTTAGACCTTGAAGCCCACCTCTTTCAGATTGCATTTTAACAGTTTTTCACCACTAGAGGGTGTTAGTTCACGTATTTCATATAGATAACACTGTGCTCGTGCATGAGAAGTTATCTGGGAGCAGGCACTGATTGACTAGACTGCAAGTCTGTCAAAAGAACTGAAAAAAGGGGCAGTTTGCAGAGGCTTAGATACAAGATAATCACAGAGGTTAAAAGTATATTATTATAAATGTGTTAGTTATGCAAAACTGGGTAATGGGTAATATAGGGATTATCTATCTTTTAAAACAATAAAAATTCTGGTGTAGACTGTCCCTTTAAATGGGGAGTTTGGTCTGTCACTGTGAAGCGGGCGTAACCCTTACACTACCTGATCGATACAACATCATACCTGATGTTTTAAAGCACGTTATTCCAAACAATTTAGGAATGTTAGGTGATTTATGCCCTGTATGGCTTAAAAACAGACTCTGCATCAACTATGTAATTTTCCATGGGAGTTTTTGCCATGGATCCCCCTCCGGCATGCCACAGTCCAGTGTTAGTCCCCTTGAAACAACTTTTCCATCACTATTGTGGCCAGAAAGAGTCCCTGTGGGTTTTAAAATTTGCCTGCCTATTGAAGTCTATGGTGGTTCGCCCGGTTCGCCCGTTCGTGAACAGTTGCGGAAGTTCGCGTTCGCCATTCGCGAACGCAAAATTTTAGGTTTGCGACATCACTATGTCTGATTAGAGGATAATAAAGACAGATATATTTTTAAAATATATTTTAGAATTAGACAAGATAAAAGAAAAACTTTTTTTAACACCCATATGCCTGTATAAAAGTATAAATTGAGAAACATTAAATACGAAAAGCAGAATAAGGAATTTCAAAATAAAGGTAAAACACCGAAATGGATATTTGTGAGAATTTCCACCTTAAAAGTATTTCACACACACTGGATGAAATACAAGGTAGGATGAATATTGAAACAACTTCAAAAATCCACCTTAACCTGAAACAATTAATAAGGAACCTATCAGGATTTACTAACACCTTTAAAAGGACACCTGTAACAGTCACTAGTATCTTGATAAAGCTCTGGTTTGAGCGATCTATGTGACTGCTGATCTATGTGATTGTTTTTATCCAACTGTTATTAGTTCTAATCCACTTGCTGCTGAGTGGAACGGCTTCATTCCTATCACAACAACCCGGGTTGTGGATCCAACTTTAAACGTCATATTGAGACTTTCCTTTTCCTGCATGCATTAAGCACTAAGCGCAGGATTTCTCTGACAGCCTTTAAAACCATCATATCATTACGATATATAATATTTGTTGGACCTCTACCAACAAGCAATAACAGCCAATCCCTATCGAGATACCTGTAAGTGACGTCAGACGCCAAGATCCATGCGGCACTTTCAAGTCACTAGGTAAGAGCGAAGACAGCCGCTGTGCAACAGCTCCTCTGAGAAACGCTAAGGAGACAAGGTAATATCAGCGAGAATCAGAGACTGAGAGTGCCTGATAAGCGTAATTCCTGCTTGCTACTTAATGCTGAATATTGAGATTAAGTACTGAACTTTCAAGTATTCTCACTGCCACTTAAGTTTAAGTTTGAACTTACGGATCCCCATTGTGAAGTTATTTTTAGCCTTTACCAAGGCACACATCGCTAATTGTATGCTGCTGTAATATTGTGATCATAAAAAATTATTTGCCGGTTTTAAGCATTGGGGAGACGTCCCTATTTTTTATATATTGTATCCTACCATTGTGTAGTGTTTGTAAGGCATATGGGTCAATTAGACCAATGTTAAGAACGTATTTGTGAAATTGTTTTTTTAAAATCAATTTTGATGTAAAGTATAATGTTTTAAACTAGCCTTGTGATTAGTCTGTTTAATGTAGCCTCAGATTTGGGCATTTTTTTTTTACAATATATCTATGAGATCATACTAGTTCAGTCAGTTTTTATATATATCTTTTTTTCTGGTTAAGCCTCAAACAAGAGGGACTGTAGACATGGACACATACTCACTTTGTTCTTATATATGCAGGACATATAACCACAAGACACTGCCACAAATTTTAGATTTATTTTTCAGTATTCACAGTATTCACAAATTTTAGATAGTAATTTTCAGCAAATTCTATTAGGGAGATCTTTAACCCTTTTGACTATTGTATTTAAGTACCGTACACTATTATGTCATTATGATAAATAGAGTGTTATAACACGGATATAAAAAATAATTTCTTTTCACTTATACCTTAAGCTAAATCTTAGCTAAGTTCTAACCTCTTTTTACTATACACTTTTCCTTGGAAGATTGAAGGATCCTCCAACCACTGTAGGTGTTTGGTATTTTTTAGTATCACCAGCACACTACTATATCACTACATTATTGGTATTGAAAATACCATGTTCCCACATGTGCATTAAAGGGGGCTCTATTCTATCTTTGTTTTCCCTTTAATTTGTTCCAAAAAACTGGTTTTACTCATTGAATCAGCAACCTATACTTAAGATCATGTACCTAGGTATTGACATTTGTGTATATAAAGAAATAGAAATGCCTGCTCTTACTGCAGATTTATCCTTTTTAGGACCAGATTATGGGGTCAATTTATTAGTGTGCGGACAGACATGATATGATGTTGTGTATCATGTCTGCCGCACATCGATAAATGCCGAAGGAATACGCTGTCTGCATTTATCATTGCACCAGCAGTTCTGGTGCAGATTTGCGGCCAATCGGTCACTAGCAGGGGTGTGTCAATCAACCCGATCGTATTCGATAGGGCTGATTGCTGTCCACCACCTCAGAGGCAGAACTGAAGCGAAGTGGGTTGAAAGCAGCATCCGCTGCTTCAGAAATCGACCCCTATGAGTGGCATGCTAACAATTACACGTAAGCGATAACTGGTTTATCACAGTTGTTTGTGCACACCAGAAAAAGCATGCTTATTTCAAGTTGAAGGTAAACGCAATTGCTTGAGCGCAATTGTTAAGCTTGAATATAAAGTGTCACACAACACATCCAGAATACAGTACAGTTACAATCATAATTACACTATCTAATAAAAATGATTAAAAAAAATTCTTGATAACGTTATAAGGGGCTCAAAAATATGAGTCTCAGGTGGTATATATATATATATATATATATATATACACACACATTCGCTGTGTTAAATACACTCGTTGTATATCGCTGACAAGAATCTTCATTCAACGTCTTTATTTTTCAAAAAACTGTCAAACTCGAGCATGTCAAGTATTAAGTGAAGAGCATCGTACTGTTGAAAGATATGAACCATCGATGGTGCGGATTTCACTATTTGACAAGTAATATACCCAGAATTGTGTTTGGCCCTCAGCATATGTCCGTCACGTGACTTGTGTTTTCATACAGTTTTTGCTCTGTACACCATTGTACTTACTACATTTCTTTCATGTCAATGAATAAGAACAGTTCTTTAATGTATTATTTAGTTGGTTAACTTGTGTCCTTGAAATACAAGTACAAACAATAAATCTTACATAAATTTACATATATATAGTATATATAGTTACTTTTATATAGTATATATAGTTGATTGAAGGAGTATTGCAAATGTAAAGATAATAATCATGTTCATTGTTAATGACTGTATGAGAGGACAGACAGCATGTTACTAAACCTTTCTGTATTGGTAGACACACCTTTTATAGTCTAGTAACATCCCTTTGATTCCTATGGCAATCGCGTGCTCAAAGGTGGCAGATTGAAAATCAGGTTTGCTGCATCAATCAAGACGCGAGTGCCAGATGAATGTTTCATAAATTTTAATTTGGTTGAATAGAGTTTTATATACAGGCAGATTACCAGTAGTACGCTCAAATAATGTGAGCATCAATTTCTATCGAACTATTCTCGCAGGAGCGTATGTTACAGCGAATTTGCCTACATTTTACTACGTTGACGCAATGCTAACTTCAGCGTATCAATTTTGCACTTGATTCGACATATGGTTACTTTTCACATTTCCTTCTTTTTCATTGTTTCTATTCTGTAGACAAAAAATTAAAGGGATAGTCGTCGACTCAAAATTAAACTTTCACAATTCAGATAGAGCATGCAATTTTAAGCATCTTTTTAATTCACTCTAAATATCAATTTTTCTCTGTTTTCTTGGCATCTTTATTTGAAAAAGCTGGAATATAAGCTTAGGAGCAGGACCATTTTTGGTTTAGCACCCTGGGTAGCACTTGCTGATTTGTAGCTACATTATTAACTACTTAATAAGATCTTATTTTATGGATAAGATGGTACTTTAAATCCAGAAATTTTAGGCATTCTTTTTAAAGGATTTTTTTTACATTAAAAAGACCGATAGATCAATCTCTTTATTTAATCCCTGTGGGTGTTTGGTATTTAGAAAAAGTATCCAATAGGTTTCTCTTTATATATATATATATATATATATATATATATATATATATATATATATATATATATATATATTATATATATATATATATATATATACTGTATATACAGTCGTATGCAAAAGTTTAGGCACCCCTTACAATTTCCATGAATTTCATTTATAAATAATTGGGTGTTTGGATCAGCAATTTAATTTTGATCTATCAAAATAACTGAAGGACACAGTAATATTTCAGTAGTGAAATGAGGTTTATTCGATTAACAGAAAATGTGCAATATGCATCCAAACGAAATTAGACAGGTGCATACATTTGGGCACCCCAACATAAATATTGCATCAATATTTAGTAGAGCCTCCTTTAGCAGAAATAACAGTCTCTAGATGCTTCCTATAGCCTGTAATGAGTGTCTGGATTCTGATGAAGGTATTTTGGACCATTCCTCCTTGCAAAAATCTCCAGTTCAGTTAGGTTTGATGGTTGCTGAGCATGAACAGCCCGCTTCAAATAACCCCACAGATTTTCAATGATATTCAGGTCTGGGGACTGGGATTGCCATTCCAGAACATTGTACTTGTTCCTCTGCATAAATGCCAGAGTAGATTTTGAGCAGTGTTTTGGTCATTGTCTTGTTGAAATATCCAGCCCCGGCATAACTTCAACTTTGTGAGTGATTCCTCAACATTATTCTCAGGTATCTGCTGATATTGAGTGGAATCCATGTGACCCTCAACTTTAACAAGATTCCCAGTACCGGCACTGGCCACACAGCCCCACAGCATGATGGAACATCCACCACATTTTACTGTGGGTAGCAAGAGTTTGTCTTGGAACGCTGTGTTATTTGCCGCCATGCATTATGCCCCTTGTTATGACCAAATAACTCAAATCTTTCTTCATCAGTCCACAGCACCTTCTTGCAATATGAAGCTTGCTTGTCCAAATGTGTGTTTGCATACCTCAAGCAACTCTGTTTGTGGCGTGTGGTGCAGAAAAGGCTTCTTCCACATCACTTTCCCATACAGCTTCTTGTGCAAAGTGCGCTGAATTGTTGACAATGCACAGTGACACCATCTGCAGCAAGATGATGTTGTAGGTCTTTAGAGGTGGTCTGTGGGCTGTTTTTGACCATTCTCACCATCCTTTGCCTCTCTGATATTTTACTCAGCCTGCAACTTCTGGCCTTAACAGGAACTGTGCCCGTGGTCTTCCATTTCCTCACTATGTTCCTCTCAGTGGACACTGACAGCTTAAATCTCTGCAATAGCTTTTTTATCCTTCCCTAAACCATAATGTTGAACAATCTTGTTTTCAGGTCATTTGAGAGTTGTTTTGAGGCCACTATGTTGCCACTCTTCAGACGGGAGTCAAAGAGAACAACAACTTGCAATTGGCCACCATAAATACCTTTTCTCATGATTGGATGCATCTGTCCTATTAAGTTCAAGAATTAATGGTCTCACCATACCAATTGTGTGTTTCCAATTAATCAGTGCTAGGTAGTTATAGGTATTCAAATCACAAAATGACAAGGGTGCCCAAATTTATGCACCTGTCCTAATTTTGTTTTGATGCTGATGAAGGGGAAGCTTTCCCCCCAAAAATGTTTCCGTCTGGGGTTGTCATGTTCCCTTGTTCAGAGGGAGAATTGCTGGTATTTCGGGGCTGGACTGACCTTACTGGCAGGATTAGACTGATATACTTCAGGAAAGTTTCTTCTGTGAAAAGCACACTGGTCTAAAAAGAGGCTTCTTCCGGGTGGTAAATCGCCATAGAACAAGCCACTGACTGTTGTTCGTTCCTGGTAGAGCACTTCTCTCTTCGATGCAAGTTCCTAATCCTACCTTGGAGAAAAATATAAATTTGACAGTTGGCTATTTTTTGAAAATATCAAGACTAATGTGGGAAATTCAAGACAAATATGTGTATGCATTCAAATGATAAAAGCGCCTAAATATCAGAGGTTTAAGATAGCGTTTGTAAGCCCATGGAATTTAATTGATGTTTCCCCCCCAGTTTGGGCGAATGTTTAGGTGTGGCCTGGCTGGGGTGCCCTTTACATTTGGGTAGATAAGCCAAAAGTGTTTCTTAAAACCCTGTTGCCTTGAAGTGGACAGGGCCTTGCTTCTGTCATAAGCCCCTGGTATGGCTCCTGACCTCTGCTGATTTAGAGGGAGTTAAGGACTCTCTTGTCGCCATCCAGTTAAATGGTTGTTTTATGTTAATAAGAGTAACTGGCAACAGTCTTTTGTCTTCCAAGTTGTGTTCTTGTATATGTTTTTTTCATTATTATGGAATTATGTTAGGTTACAAGGATCATAGGCCAGTAGTAATTTAAAGGGATTGATTACTGGATGATGCTTTTAATCTCATAAGCGCGCTTCATTCTTTTAATTTGGAATTATATGTAACTAAAATGACAGGTGCATTGCTTGTTTTTTTCTCATTTTTTTATATATTAAAAAAATAGTGAAGAGGGAAAGAAAATATTTAAGAGTTTACGCCACTACAGAACATACCATTATATGAGGGAAACCTCTAATAAGTAAAACTCATTTTTTTAAATAAAGGGTCTAACAAATCTTCCATGTATCCTGCATTTTGTAGAATTGCTACTGTTTGGTGACTCCTGGCCATTGCCCTCTCCTGTAGATCTCCAAGATCTTATAGAAGTCATACGGCTAGATTACGAGTTTTACAGTAACAAGGGTGCAGTGCTAACTTGCACGTTATTCTCACCGCTCGCTGGTATTACGAGTTTTTACAAACCCGGCATTAAAAGACAAAAACTTAGCGTAGAGCAAAATTTTGCTCCAAATCTCACTTCAATGCCAGCGCTGGCTTAAGTCAGCGGTGAGGCTGGTGTAACGTGCTCGTGCACGATTTCCCCATAGGTATCAACGGGGAGAGCCGGCTAAAAATAAGTCTAACACCTGCAATAAAGCAGCGTTTAGCTCAGTAACGCAGCCCCATTGATTGCTATGGGGAAACTAAATTTATGTTTACACCTAACACCCTAACATGAACCCCGAGTCTAAACACCCCTAATCTTACACTTATTAACCCCCTAATCTGCTGCCCCCAACATTGCCAACACCTACATTATATTTATTAACCCCTAATCTGCCGCCCCCAATGTCGCCACCACCTGCCTACACTTATTAACCCCTAATCTGCCGCCGCCAACGTTGCCGCCACTATAATAAACATATTAACGCCCTAAACTGAGGCCCTCCCGCATTGCAAAACACTATAATAAAAATTTTAACCCCCTAATCTGCCGCTCTGGACATCGCCCGCCACTATAATAAACATATTAACCCCTAAACCGCCACACTCCCACCTCGCAAACACTAGTTAAATATTATTAACCCCTAATCTTCCCCCCCAACGTCGCCGCCACTATACTAAATGTTATTAACCCCTAACTCTAAGTCTAACCCTAACACCCCCTAACTTAAATATAATTTTAAATAAATCTAAATAAATTTACTATCATTACCTAAATAATTCCTATTTAAAACTAAACACTTAACTGTAAAATAAACCCTAAGCTAGCTACAATATAACTAATTGTTACATTGTATCTAGCTTAGGGTTTATTTTTATTTTACAGGAAAGTTTGTATTTATTTTAACTAGGTAGAATAGTAACTAAATAGTTATTAACTATTTAATAACTACCTAGCTAAAATAAATACAAAATTACCTGTAAAATAAAACCTAACCTAAGTTACAATAACACCTAACACTACACTATAATTAAATAAATTAACTAAATTAAATACAATTAAATAAAGCTAAAGTACAAAAACAAACAAACACTAAATTACAGAAAATAATAAACAAATTTACAAGATATTTAAACGAATTACACCTAATCTAATTGCCCTATCAAAATTAAAAAAAGCCCCCCCATAATTAAAAAAAAACCCTAGCCTAAACTACCAATAGCCCTTTAAAGGGCCTTTGCAGGACATTGCCCCAAAGTAATCAGCACTTTTACCTGTAAAAAAAATTACAAACAACCCCCCCAACAGTAAAAACCCACCACCCACACAACCAACCCCCCAAATAAAATACTATCTAAAAAAACCTAAGCTCCCCATTGCCCTGAAAAGGGCATTTGGATGGGCATTGCCCTTAAAAGGGCAGTTAGCTCTTTTGCGGCCCAAACCCTAATCTAAAAAATAAAACCCACTGTTCTGAAGATCCGACATCCATCCTCAAGGAAGTTGCAGAAGTTTTCATCCAACCGGGCTCAGGTCCTCAAACGAAGCCGGGAGAAGTCTTCATCCAAGCCGGGCGAAGTGGTCCTCCAGACGGGCAGAAGTCTTCATCCAGACGGCATCTTCTATCTTCATCCATCCGAACGCGGAGCGGCTCCATCTTCAAGGACATCCGACGTGGAGCATCCTCTTCATCCGACGGACTAACGACGAATGACGGTTCCTTTAAGTGATCCATCCAAGATGGCGTCCCTTAGATTCCTATTGGCTGATAGAATTCTATCAGCCAATCGGAATTAAGGTAGAAAAAATCCTATTGGCTGATGCAATCAGCCAATAGGATTGAAGTTCAATCCTATTGGCTGATCCAATCAGCCAATAGAATGCGAGCTCAATCCTATTGGCTGATTGGATCAGCCAATAGGATTGAACTTCAATCCTATTGGCTGATTGCATCAGCCAATAGGATTTTTTCTTCCTTAATTCCGATTGGCTGATAGAATTCTATCAGCCAATCAAAATCTAAGGGACGCCATCTTGGATGACTTCACTTAAAGGAACCCGCCATTCGTCGTTAGTCCGTCGGATGAAAAGGATGCTCCGCGTCTGATGTCTTGATAGGATGAAGGATAGAAGATGCCATTTGGATGAAGACTTCTGCCTGTCTGGAGGGACCACTTCACCCGGCTTGGATGAAGACTTCTCCTGGCTTCGTTGAGGACTTCGGCCCGGTTGGATGAAGACTTCTGCTGCTTCCTTGAGGATGGATGTCGTATCTTCAGAAAAGTCAGTCGATCTTCAGGGGGGTTAGTGTTAGTTTTTTAAGGGTGTATTGGGTGGGGCTTTATTTTTTAGATAAGGGTTTGGGCCGCAAAAGAGCTAACTGCCCTTTTAAGGGGCAATGCCCATCCAAATGCCCTTTTCAGGGCAATGGGGAGCTTAGTTTTTTTTAGATAGTATTTTATTTGGGGGGTTGGTTGTGTGGGTGGGGGGTTTTACTGTTGGGGGTGTTGTTTTGTATTTTTTTTTACAGGTAACAAAATAAAAAAAAACCCTAGCCTAAACTACCAATAGCCCTTTAAAGGGCCTTTTGCAGGACATTGCCCCAAAGTAATCAGCACTTTTACCTGTAAAAAAAATTACAAACAACCCCCCCAACAGTAAAAACCCACCACCCACACAACCAACCCCCCAAATAAAATACTATCTAAAAAAAACTAAGCTCCCCATTGCCCTGAAAAGGGCATTTGGATGGGCATTGCCATTAAAAGGGAAGTTAGCTCTTTTGCGGCCCAAACCCTAATCTAAAAAATAAAACCCACTGTTCTGAAGATCCGACATCCATCCTCAAGGAAGTTGCAGAAGTTTTCATCCAACCGGGCTGAGGTCCTCAACGAAGCCGGGAGAAGTCTTCATCCAAGCCGGGCGAAGTGGTCCTCCAGACGGGCAGAAGTCTTCATCCAGACGGCATCTTCTATCTTCATCCATCTGACGCGGAGCGGCTCCATCTTCAAGACATCCGACGTGGAGCATCCTCTTCATCCGACGGACTAACGACGAATGATGGTTCCTTTAAGTGACGTCATCCAAGATGGCGTCCCTTAGATTCCTATTGGCTGATAGAATTCTATCAGCCAATCGGAATTAAGGTAGAAAAAATCCTATTGGCTGATGCAATCAGCCAATAGGATTGAAGTTCAATCCTATTGGCTGATCCAATCAGCCAATAGAATGCGAGCTCAATCCTATTGGCTGATTGGATCAGCCAATAGGATTGAACTTCAATCCTATTGGCTGATTGCATCAGCCAATAGGATTTTTTCTTCCTTAATTCCGATTGGCTGATAGAATTCTATCAGCCAATCAAATCTAAGGGACGCCATCTTGGATGACTTCACTTAAAGGAACCGTCATTCGTCGTTAGTCCGTCGGATGAAAAGGATGCTCCGCGTCTGATGTCTTGATAGGATGAAGATAGAAGATGCCATTTGGATGAAGACTTCTGCCTGTCTGGAGGACCACTTCGCCCTGCTTGGATGAAGACTTCTCCCGGCTTCGTTGAGGACTTCGGCCCGGTTGGATGAAGACTTCTGCTGCTTCCTTGAGGATGGATGTCGGATCTTCAGAACAGTCAGTCGATCTTCAGGGGTTAGTGTTAGTTTTTTTTAAGGGTGTATTGGGTGGGCTTTATTTTTTAGATAAGGGTTTAGGCCGCAAAAGAGCTAACTGCCCTTTTAAGGGCAATGCCCATCCAAATGCCCCTTTCAGGGCAATGGGGAGCTTAGTTTTTTTAGATAGTATTTTATTTGGGGGGTTGGTTGTGTGGGTGGGGGGTTTTACTGTTGGGGGGGGTTGTTTGTATTTTTTTTTACAGGTAACAGAGCTGATTACTTTGGGGCAATGCTATTGGGTAGTTTAGTTTAGGCTAGGGTTTTTTTATTGGGGGACTTTTTTTATTTTGATAGGGCTATGAGATTAGTTGTAATTAGCTTAAATATCTTGTAATTTGTTTATTATTTTCTGTAATTTAGTGTTTTGTTTTTTTTGTACTTTAGCTAATTTAATTTAATTTATTTAATTGTATTTCATTTAATTTAGTTAAGTTATTTAATTATAGTGTGGTGTTAGGTGGTATTGTAACTTAGGTTAGGTTTTATTTTACAGGTACTTTTGTATTTATTTTAGCTAGGTAGTTATTAAATAGTTAATAACTATTCTACCTAGTTAAAATAAATACAAACTTGCCTATAAAATAAAAAATGAACCATAAGCTAGATACAATGTAACTATTAATTATATTGTAGCTAGCTCAGGTTTTATTTTACAGGTAAGTTTTTAATTTTAAATAGGAATTATTTAGTTAATGATAGGAATTTTATTTAGATTTATTTAAATTATATTAAAGTTAGGGAGGGTTAGGGTTAGACTTAGATTTAGGGGTTAATACATTTAGTATAGTGGCGGCAACGTATGGGGCAGCAGATTAGGTGGTTAATAATTGTAGGTAGGTGGCGGCGATGTTAGGGACGGCAGATTAGGGGGTTAATAATATTAAACTAGTGTTTGCGATGCGGGGGGAGCAGCAGTTTAGGGGTTAATATGTTTATTATAGTGTGGCGACGTTGGGGGCGGCAGATTAGGGATTAATAAGTGTAGGTAGGTTTTGGCGACGTTGGGGGCAGCAGATTAGGGGTTAATAAGTGTAGGTAGGTTGCGGCGACATTGGGGGGTGGCAGATTAGGGGTTAATAAAATATAATGTAGGTTGCGGCGATGTTAGAGGCGGCAGATTAGGGGTTAATAATATTTAACTAGTGTTGCGGAGGCGGGAGTGCGGCGGTTTAGGGGGTTAATATGTTTATTATAGTGGCTGTGATGTCCTGAGCGGCAGATTAGGGGTTACAAATTTTATTATAGTGATTGCGATGCGGGATGGGCCTCGGTTAGGGGGTTAATAGGTAGTTTTATGGGTGTTAGTGTACTTTTTAGCACTTTAGTTATGAGTTTTATGTTATGGCGTTGTACCATAAAATTCATAACTACTGACTTTCAAATGAGTTAGGAATCTTGGCGGTAGAGGGTGTACCACTTACTTTTTGGCCTCCCAGGACAGACTCGTAATACCAGCGCTATGGAAGTCCCATAGAAAAAAGACTTTACGAAGTTTACGTAAGTTGTTTTGCGGTAAGGCAAAAAAAGTGTGCGGTGGCCCCTAATCCTGCAAGACTCGTAATACCAGCGGTGCGTAAAAAAGCAGCGTTAGCACCTGTTAAAGCTGCTTTTTAGCTTACCGCAAAACTTGTAATCTAGGCCATTGTTTGCTTAGAACTGACTAACCACATCCCAATCCACCCACTCCCCACCCATCTCTGATATACATAACACTCATCTCTACCCCTGATATCATGTGACTCCATCCTAGTTTGCTGTAACTCCACACCTGGATCTCCCTGAATAAGCCACCAGCCTCACCATCCCAGATAGTCTACAAAATATTTAGAGGTATAGTTTCAGGCATTTCTAATTTGCAGGTTAAAAATTACAAATGTTAAATTGCTTTGGTTTGCAATATTGTGTGTTATGGATATTAACATCCCATAGAAGACAGTTGCTTTTTCGTTTTAAATAGTATATGTATATATATATATATATATATTTAAATTTTGCAATATGTAAAATGTTTTAAAAATACATTTTTTTACATTGTATATGTTTAGACGCTACAAGTTTACACTGTACCGTATGGCCTTCATTTAAGAAGCACTGGACAGTAAATCCCGAACCTGTCCTCCAGGCAATGCGAGTGTAACCTAAAAAACTGTGGGTGCTTTGCATCATTGTGCACCTCATTGAACCAACACTGTGTGTTATGAGAATAGTCTAATCCCAATATTCTCACATTTCAAATGCAGTATTCAATTATAGTTACTAGTTAATGCACTTAACAAATTGTTAGTTTCCCAGAGCACACAAACTGCAATAAACAGTTTATGCTGGGAAATACCAGAACCATAATTATTTTTAAGCGTATTTGGAATTGCATACAAGAGTCCTTCCATACATTGTAATTGTTTGAATACTTTTTTCTTTCATGTTGTTTTTCATAGCCAGCGTCAGTTTTCACATACTGAAAGCTTTTCACACTGTTTGGCAGAGCTTCTACTGAGTTGAAGCACATGCCCAGCGGATTTGTCAAACTGCTTGCTAAGCCCAAGTACAGTTTGCCCGCAGCAATTCCTTGGTACTAAGACTTCTGTTTAAACACTGTCTAAACTTACCTGACAGCTTTGCTTTGACTGCTGTTAGTCCGACTCCAGCTATTGATTTTTTTTTTGTCATAGGTTTTTATCTATTCTCAAAGCAAGACAAATTACTGCTTACAGACACCTGCACCATATGTTATGCATTATCACACATGTTAATACTAGTTAGAAGTATATGATAATGGGGCATTAACATAAATATAACAATATCAACTTTTTCAGTGTAAATATTAAATAATAAGTATGATATTTTTGTATGCTGTTGTTTTTAAAACAATAAATGGAAAGATATTTTATTTATTCTGCAACCATAAAAAAAATCTTACTACATGTTAAGGAGTTTTTGCAAATATTATCACATTTTTATAATTTTTTTTAAAAGAATATAAGGTCAAAATTAAACTTTCATAATTCAGACAGAGCTTGCAAAAAAAAATAATAATAAAATGACTTTCCAATTCCCTTCTGTCACATTTATTTAGTTATCTTGGTAACTATTGTTGAAAATTAACTCTTTTCGTAAGACTGTACTGAAGAGCATGGGATTTCTTAAGCACTCTTTTCATAACAGTATTGCAAAAAACAGCTGCCCATTTAGAGGAATATTAACCCTTATGGGGCATATTTAACAATGTGTGAGCGGACATGATACAAAGTAGCGTATCATGTACGCTGCCCATCGATAAATGCCGGCAGCATGTGTTGTCAGCATTTATCATTGCACCAGCAGTTCTTGTGAACTGCTTGTGAAATGCCGCCCCTGCAGATTTGCGGCCAATTGGCCACTAGCAGGGGGTGTCAATCAACCCGATAAAATTTGATTGGGTTGATTTCTGTCCTCCGCCTTAGAGCAGGCGGACAAGTGATGGAGCAGCGGTCTTTAGAGCGCTGCTTCATAACTTCTTGATAACTTCTGTTTCCGGCTCCATACCGGGCTTGATAAATATGCCCCTAAGTGTGAATGATGGCACATGGTTTCCAGATAGTATATTTAGTTCAGAATCTGAATCCACTTTTGTTGGCACTATATAGCACCATGCATTGCTAAATATGTGGGCTCAAACACATCACATATCCTTTTCTAATGCATTGATAACTGATATTGAAAAGGTATTTACATTTACCAATGTCTTTGCCCACATGAAAAATTAAATACTGCCTGTCATTTGGAAAACTGCTTCAGGTTGTCATTAGTAAACAATCATTTTAGAAGTATTAAGATAAAATGTATTGCTTATCTCAGTCTTTGTCAGTTCTTTTGACACAGTCCTTTTGGTTGCAGGCTTTGGAGACAATATGCTTTCCCTTGTCCATTTTTTAATTATGCTTTTTCATTATTTTGGAATAATTGAAATTGTGTGATAGCAATGAAATTAAAAATGTTCTAAATATTCCTATTTTTCTTGCAGTTAATTTTGACCACTTTCAAATACTACGAGCAATTGGAAAGGGGAGTTTTGGAAAGGTAAGGACACGTTATTTCCTTAATATATAAATATGAGTGTCTATTCCAATCAATTAGAATATTCTAGAGAAATTTGCATAGTTTTTTGTGGGGATTGTAATTTCAAGACCATTCCAGTCCATAATAAAACTTGGGTTTCTCGAGGATATTATTTTAGTTTTTTTTTGCCATTATGAAAATCCATCATATACCTTGAATTGAGCACTGGCACAAATTATATTCCAATCCATCAATTTTTTTAATTTTAGATTTTTGTAATTCAACAGCCTTGACCAAATGAAAATGCAATTTATTCTGCTTAGCATAGCCGGTTTAGGATTTTGGGACGGCTTATTTTAGGTGTTTGTTTTTTTATTTGCAGACAAAAGTAATTGTTTTTGGGTTTATTAAAAAGATAAAAAATATCGATCAAATCACACATTGATACTATAAAACTTGTATACAGCTGGAATATAACCATCAGAATCTATAATTATAATTGCAATAAAGTATTTGAACATTTTAGAAATAGTAACTTTAAACGTAAACAAAATGCAAATGTCTTAAAGGGATCCAACATTTTCTTTCATGATTCAAACAAAGGCATACACTTTTAAACAACTTTCCTATTTACTTCTGTTCTCAAAGTTACTTCATTCTCTTGGTACTCTTTGTTAAAGAAGCAGCATATACTGCTCGTGAGCTAGATGAACACATTGGGTGAGCCAATGACAGGAGGCATATACGTTCAGCCACCAATCAACAGTTAACTCCCAGTAGTGCTGTGCTGCTACTGACCTACCTATTATTATTATTATTATTTATTTATAAAGCGCCAACAGATTCCGCAGCGCTGCCCATGGGTACAAGGATAAAAGTACAACGGGGAAACAATACAATAAAAGACAACATTTTTACAGACAAATACAGGGGGGAATTGAGGGCCCTATTCCCGTGGGAACTTACAATCTAGATGAGTAGGTGGATGGGAAACAGGAGGTGGGGATTGCAAAGGTGAGAATGATATTAGTGAGGAGATACTGTAGATGAGGGCAACTGTTAGGTAAGTGAAGTTCATTTGTTAATGAGGGTTGGTGCCGCACGAGAAGAAGTCCTGTAGTCTAGCATGAGAGGAGGTGATGGTAGAGGACCTAAGTATGCTTTTCAACAAAGGATATCAAGAGAACAAGTACATTGGAAAGTTGTTTACTATTATATGCTATAGTATAGCTGAATTATAAATGTGAAATTTGAGGTTTTATGTCTCTTTAATTGCACATATTAAAGCACACTAAGCAAACATTATGAATTTTGAATCAATTAATCGTCATATTTTTCTTTCACCTTAGATGATGTTATAACTTAACATATTAGGATTAATTCAGTATTGCCTGGATTGCATGTATTATTTACCCATAGTGTAATTATATCTGTATTGCATTGGTTGACATCAGTATTGACTATTTACTCCAATATTAATGAACAGATTGGTTTTTATCTTTACAACCCTTTTATAATTTAGCTGGCTTGCATAGGATCTAAAAACGGAATAGTCTATTTAGATCTTTTTTTTTTTTTTATGTAATTTTGCAGTGGAGTCATACATTGGTATACATGCTTTGTTCACAGAATATAAATCACTAAAATGGTAGTAATCATTTTCAACATCTAAGAATAAAATATTATTATATTATTGGTATGATGATATCAGAACACAGCATAGGGAGGTTGGAGTCTAGAGGAGACTCACACATTTTTAATCACTTTGACTACAGCTATTGGAACATACAGTTGTTTGACTTTTGTGCCTCTGTGACTTTTGTGCTAGTCACTGAATCAAATTCAGTCAAAGAGTTGTATATTCAGCTAACATTAAATTTTTTATAATATTAGTTGTCTATATTTGCTGTTCCCATTGGAAATAACTGAAACAAATTTGAATCTAATATTTGTCCGAAATAAATGCCCACATGGATGAAATTTGGATGAACCAAATGTTTTGAAAAATCTGAAATAAACCGTTAGGACAAAAAATTATTAATAAATAGTTGGGAAATTCCTAAGCTGACCCCTATATTCTGCGCCATAAGACTGAATTGGAAAATCTACTATATGCTATAGTATAGCTGAATTATAAATGTGAAATTTGAGGTTTATTGTCTCTTAATTGTACATATTAAAGCACACTAAGCAACATTATGAAATTTTGAATCAATTAATCGTCATATTTTTCTTTCACCTTAGATGATGTTATAACTTAACATATTAGGATTAATTCAGTATTGCCTGGATTGCATGTATTATTTACCCATAGTGTAATTATATCTGTATTGCATTGGTTTGACATCAGTATTGACAATTTTACTCCAAGATTAATGAACAGATTGTTTTTTATCTTTACAACCCTTTTATAATTTAGCTGGCTTGCATAGGATCTAAAAACGGAATAGTCTATTTAGATCTTTTTTTTTTTAATGTAATTTTGCAGTGGAGTCATACATTGGTATACATGCTTTGTTCACAGAATATAAATCACTAAAATGGTAGTAATCGTTTTCAACATCTAAGAATAAAATATTATTATATTATTGGTATGATGATATCAGAACACAGCATAGGGAGGTTGGAGACTAGAGGAGACTCACACATTTTTAATCACTTTGACTACAGCTATTGGAACATACAGTTGTTTGACTTTTGTGCCTCTGTGACTTTTGTGCTAGTCACTGAATCAAATTCAGTCAAAGAGTTGTATATTCAGCTAACATTACATTTTTTTATAATATTAGTTGTCTATATTTGCTGTTCCCATTGGAAATAACTGAAACAAATTTGAATCTAATATTTGTCTGAAATAAATGCCCACATGGATGAAATTTGGATGAACCAAATGTTTTGAAAAATCTGAAATAAACCGTTAGGACAAAAAATTATTAATAAATAGTTGGGAAATTCCTAAGCTGACCCCTATATTCTGCGCCATAGACTGAATTGGAAAATCTACTTATATGCTATAGTATAGCTGAATTATAAATGTGAAATTTGAGGTTTTATGTCTCTTTAATTGCACATATTAAAGCACACTAAGCAAACATTATGAATTTTGAATCAATTAATCGTCATATTTTTCTTTCACCTTAGATGATGTTATAACTTAACATATTAGGATTAATTCAGTATTGCCTGGATTGCATGTATTATTTACCCATATTGTAATTATATCTGTATTGCATTGGTTGACATCAGTATTGACTATTTACTCCAATATTAATGAACAGATTGGTTTTTATCTTTACAACCCTTTTATAATTTAGCTGGCTTGCATAGGATCTAAAAACGGAATAGTCTATTTAGATCTTTTTTTTTTTAATGTAATTTTGCAGTGGAGTCATACATTGGTATACATGCTTTGTTCACAGAATATAAATCACTAAAATGGTAGTAATCGTTTTCAACATCTAAGAATAAAATATTATTATATTATTGGTATGATGATATCAGAACACAGCATAGGGAGGTTGGAGACTAGAGGAGACTCACACATTTTTAATCACTTTGACTACAGCTATTGGAACATACAGTTGTTTGACTTTTGTGCCTCTGTGACTTTTGTGCTAGTCACTGAATCAAATTCAGTCAAAGAGTTGTATATTCAGCTAACATTACATTTTTTATAATATTAGTTGTCTATATTTGCTGTTCCCATTGGAAATAACTGAAACAAATTTGAATCTAATATTTGTCCGAAATAAATGCCCACATGGACGAAATTTGGACGAACCAAATGTTTTGAAAAATCTGAAATAAACCTTTAGGACAAAAAATTATTAATAAATAGTTGGGAAATTCCTAAGCTGACCCCTATATTCTGCGCCATAGGCTGAATTGGAAAATCTACTTTTTATTTATATCTGTGGACTAGAATACGAGTGGCGTGCTAACTGTTGCATACAACCAATAAGGGGTTTTTCGCTGCTCTTTGTGCGCGTAGGAAGTAGCGCATGTATTACAAGTTGAAAGTAAATGCATATATATATATATATACTCTTCTTTGTGAAGAACATTGGAATGTGAAATATTAATATTTCATGTCAGGTTTGCGGTTTTGGCTAATTGCGATTGGGTTTGCTTGCAAGTGATGATATTGTTCCCCCCCTACTTTTCTCACTCCATTGAAGTCTAAGTGGAATATGTTAAAGGGACAGTCAAGTATAAATTAAACTTTCATTATTCAGATAGGACTTTTAATTTTAATTGACTTTCCAATTTACTTTTATCATCAAATTTGCTTTTTTCTCTTGGTATTCTTAGTTTAAACTAAACATAGGTAGGCTCATATGCTAATTTCTAAGCCTTTGTGGGCTGCCTCTTATCACATTCTTTTTAAATCTCTTTTCAACACAAAGAGACAGAAAGTACATGTGGGCCATATAGATAACACTGTGTTCAGGCACAGGGGGTTATTTAAGATCTAGTACAATACAATGCTAAATTTAAGACAATAGATAATAAACAGTCACAGTCATGTGATCAGGGGGCTGGAAGAAGGGACCTAGATACAAGGTAATCACAGAGGTAAAAAGTACATTAATATAACTGTGTTGGTTATGCAAAACTGGGGAATGGGTAATAAAGGGATTATCTATCTTTTAAAACAATAACAATTCTATGGTAGACTGTCCCTTTAACATGATTGCAATATTTGAAGTTCAGCTTTTTGGGGCGCATCGGGTTAGCTCTCATGCTAAAACTTTTTACTTTTGACTTGTACTACCCAATGTGCTTAAAAAGCTTACTTCAGGGGGGCCGGAGCCGACAAGCATCCAAGATGTTCGTGTGAGGCTGAAGCTCCGTGAGACTAACAACCACTTAGGCCTGAATTGGGTTGGAGATACTCACTACAAGCCTAAAAAAAAACTGTGTATGAAGCACAGGGAACACAGAGGATGGATGGGGAGTGAATGGTGATCGTCATGTCATCTAACAACGCACTTACAGGAACAGGTCGACAATAGAGGCCTAACTACGCCGCACTCCCTGCGCATCACAGTGACTGAGAACACTAATAACGGAACGCAAAGGCAGCGACTAATTCCGTAATTGATTAACACCTCATTGATGGACACCGCTCACTTTGAAGTACAAGAATACTTGGAATAAACAGGAATTTGAGGACTCACTTACTGAAAGGCGCAAGTGTCGCCATACTGGACACATAAGGAGCATATTCTGATAAATATTAACCGAGTATATTTGGGACATACAAAAGCAATGGCAGTCACAATACCTATGTAAACCACAAACTAATAGACACACTACCAAAAATGTAGTGCTAAGCAGCGAGAACAAACAAAAATCACAATTTTTGGCGCCAAAAATTATGCCTACATATAAAAGGTCTGTCACCATAAGAGATGCCTTTATTATCTGATGCAAATATCTTGAGGGGACAATTATAATAACGATATGCAGTGTTTTTGTCTTTAAACAAACAGAGACATCGCGTGACACATAAATACAAAGACAGCTGTATTAAGTTCACATTCTGTATCGTCAGCCCACGGATTTACACATACCCAGAAAACCCCACTCTGAGAATGGCGTCCAGACGCACAAAATCGGATAAGCCAGTTAGAAAGCTCTAACACTCCAACGTATAAAATTGCATGTAATTCCTATAGAAGAGTCAAGTGGGATGGAAGATGATACCACAAATGACTCTACTAATTCAACATCAGAAGCTGACACACAGGCACCACTGACAAGAACAGATTTACAGGCTTTACCCTCTAAGGAGGATTTCACCTCATTAATCACACAAGTGAGCAAGATAATTAAATCAAGCCTTGCAGAGGTTAAAAAGGATATAAACGAAATCGGCAACAGGATAGAACTTCTGGAGGAAGATGCAGAACAAACCAATAAGTACTTAGACCATCATGCCAGTCATCCCATTATCAGAACCTGATAGAACAACTAGAAGACCAAGTGGAGGACCTTGATAACAGAGGCCGCCGCCAGAATATCAGATTGAGAAGTATCCCAGAAACAGTACAAACAGGACAACTTCTCCCCTATCTGCATAGACTGTTTAATAATATTTTGGATTTTCATTGGATAGATATCACCGGGCACAGAGACCGGTCCCTAAAGAGAAAGCACCACCTCATGATGTCATTATTAAATTCTCTAGTTTCAGAGACAAGGGAAACTTCCTAACAGCAGCCAGAAAGAAGCACCCATCTCATTTGAGGGTAACCCTCTTTCAATTTTTGCAGATCTCAGCCCTATGACTTTAACCAAAAGGAAAGAAGCTAGATATCTTACACTACATCTGAGAGACCAGGAGATCCCATATAGATGGGGTTTCCCCTTCTGCCTAAAAGTGATTAAAGGCAATATAACAGCTATATATAAGTCACAGGAGGACATAGACTATTTCTGCTTGATACTGGGCATCTCGAAACCAATGCTACCAAAGATATCTGATAAAGGAGAAAAACATACAGATACTGAGGATGGCATACCAAAGTCACTCAATACCGGCTGGAATAAAGTCACCAAAAAAAGAGAGACCAAGAATAGCGAACAGTGCTTCTACATCTGTTAGAAGAAACTGATCTTACATGAGCCTCTAATGTTTGCACTATGGTTATAGTAATTTCACCTGCCCTGCTAGGCATGTGTATATGACTTATGTATTGCAGAGTTATTTACCCCTCAACTTATTCTTAGATCATAGTAGACACTTATGATGTCAAAGATGAAACTAACATCCTACCCTTGCTTAAACAGTGCGAGCCCTGCGATGCAACATAATGTCTGCGCAGGGGCAATATGTTTAATTACTGTTAGCCCTAACTCTCAACCCAATAACTATACCTTATATTCATAGGTTGTTAAGTCACACTACTGTGTGACGAGAACCCCCCCCCCCCCATTGTGTAGCCTGAGCTTCCCTAGTGAGAGGGATTCCTCTCTATATCTCTTTTGTATTTAAATGTTTCTGAATGTTAATATGAAAGTTATTGTTAAACTTAACATTGTTGTTTTATTGTTACAGAGATCCTACTGGTATTATGCTTGACTTACCTTTCTTACTCTCCCCAATCCTACCTCTGTCCTCTCCCCTTCCTCTATGGGTGGATAAGATCGTTGTGAGTTACCAGACTGACGGACACAAAATGAGTATGCATAAATCCAACAGGTACAATAGACTATTAGTTCACACCCTTTCCATTAACTATGGCTAACAACCAGATCAAATTAAGTTCCCAGAACACTAAAGGTCTAAATTCGCCCACTAAGAGGTCAGTTGCGTTATCATGTTTTAAAAAGATGTCAGGGAGTATTGTTTTTATCCAGGAGACACACTTTCCTAGGGACATGACGCCCCAATTTCACAATAGGGAATTCCCAACAGGGTATTTTGCATCTCATACAAAAAAGAAAAATGGAGTGGGAATATTGTTTAGTAGAACGACCCCGTTTTAACTACAACACAAAGCTGAAGACAAAGATGGTAGATGGATTATATTGGTAGGGGCCGTTTACATCACCGGCTATTACGCTAGTTAACATATATGCACCAAATAAAAACCAGCCTAAATTTTTCCAGAAACTAACTAACAAACGTCGAGATTACGAGTTTCGCGTTAGCCTTAAAAAGCAGCGTTGAGAGGTCCCAACGCTGCTTTTTATCTAACGCTGGTATTACGCGTTTGACAGGTAGAGGCTCACCACTCACTTTTCTTCAGCGTCTCGAGGCTACCGCAAATCCCCTTACGTCAATTGCGTATCCTATCTTTTTAATGGGATTTGCCTAACGCTGGTATTAAGAGTCTTGGAGAAAGTGAGCGGTAGAGCCTCTACCTCCAAGACTCCAACCGCATTTAAAAGTCAGTAGTTAAGAGTTTTATGGGCTAACGCCGGAACATAAAACTTGTAACTAAAGTGCTAAAATGTACACTAACACCCATAAACTAACTATGAACCCCTAAACCGAGGCCCCCCACATCACAAAAACTATAATAAAATTATTTAACCCCTAATCTGCCGACCGGACACCACCGCCACCTACATTATCCCTATGAACCCCTAATCTGCTGTCCCTAACATCGCCGACACCTATATTAAATTAATTAACTCCTAATCTGCCCCCCCCCACGTTGCCACCACCTACCTACACTTATTAACCCCTAATCTGCCGACCGGACATCGCCGCCACTATAATAAATGTATTAACCCCTAAACCGCCGCACTCCCGCCTCGCAAACACTATAATAAATTGTATTAACCACTAATTTGCCCCCCCCCCCAACATCGCCGGCACCTACATACAATTATTAACCCCTAATCTGCCGCCCCCAACGTCGCCGTTACTATAATAAAGTTATTAACCCCTAAACCTAAGTCTAACCCTAACCCCCCTAAATTAAATATAATTTAAATAAAACGAAATAAATTTTCTATAATTAAATAAATTATTCCTATTTAAAAATAAATACTTACCTATAAAATAAACCCTAATATAGCTACAATATAACTAATAGTTAAATTGTAGCTATTTTAGGATTTATATTTATTTTACAGGCAACTTTGTATTTATTTTAACTAGGTACAATAGCTATTAAATAGTTAATAACTATTTAATAGCTACCTAGTTAAAATAATTACAAAATTACTTGTAAAATAAATCCTAACCTAAGTTATAAATACACCTAACACTAAACTATCAATAAATTAATTAAATAAATTAACTACAATGATCTAAACTAAAATACAATTAAATAAACTAAACTATATTACAAAAACCCCCCCCACTAAATTACAAAAAATAAAAAATATTACAAGAATTTTAATCTAATTACACCTAATCTAAGCCCCCTAATAAAATAAAAAAGCCCCCCAAAATAATAAAATTTCCCTACCCTATACTAAATTACAAAAGTAATCAGCTCTTTTACCAGCCCTTAAAAGGGCTTTTTGCGGGGCATTGCCCCAAAGTAATCAGCTCTTTTACCTGTAAAATAAAATACAAGACCCCCCCAACATTACAACCCACCACCCACACACCCCTACTCTAACCCACCCGATCCCCCCTTAAATAAACCTAACACTACCCCATTGAAGATCACCCTACCTTGTGCCGTCTTCACCCAACCGGACTGAACTCTTCATCCGATGCGGACACAAGTGGTCCTCCAGCCGGGCAGAAGTCTTCATCCGATCGTAGGCAGAAGAGGTCCTCCATCTGGCCGAAGTCTTCTTCCAAGCGGGGCAGAAGAGGTCCTCCATCCGGCAGAAGTCTTCATCCATCCGCAGGCTCCATCTTCAAGACCTCCGACGTGGAACATCCTCCTCGGCCGACGGGACTAACGACGAATGAAGGTTCCTTTAAACGGCGTCATCCAAGATGGCGTCCCTCGAATTCCGATTGGAATTAAGGTAGGAAAAATCCGATTGGTTGATTGAATCAGCCAATCGGATTGAAGTTCAATCCGATTGGCTGATTGGATCAGCCAATAGATTGCGAGGTCGGGGGTCCTTGAAGATGGAGCCACGGATGGATGAAGACTCCTGCCGGATGGAGGACCTCTTCTGCCACGATCGGATGAAGACTTCTGCCCGGCTGGAGGACACCTTGTGCACGCATCGGATGAAGAGTTCGGCCCGGTTGGGTGAAGATGGCTCAAGGTAGGGTGATCTTCAATGGGGTATTGTTAGGTTTTTTTAAGGGGGGATCAGGTGGGTTTTAGAGTAGAGGGTGTGTGGGTGGTGGGTTGTAATGTTGGGGGGGGGGTCTTGTATTTTATTTTACAGGTAAAAGAGCTGATTACTTTGGGGCAATGCCCCACAAAAAGCCCTTTTAAGGGCTGGTAAAAGAGCTGATTACTTTTGTAATTTAGTATAGGGTAGGGAAATTTATTATTTTGGGGGGCTTTTTTATTTTATTAGGGGGTTTAGATTTGGTGTAATTAGATTAAAATTCTTGTAATATTTTTTTTCATTTTTTGTAATTTAGTGTTTATTTTTTTTGTACTATAGTTTAGTTTATTTAATTGTATTTTAGTTTAGATAATTGTAGTTAATGTATTTAATTAATTTATTGATAGTGTAGTATTAGGTGTATTTGTAACTTAGGTTAGGATTTATTTTACAGGTAATTTTGTAATTATTTTAAATAGGTAGCTATTAAATAGTTCTTAACTATTTAATAGCTATTGTACCTAGTTAAAATAAATACAAAGTTGCCTGTAAAATAAATATAAATCCTAAAATAGCTATAATTTAACTATTAGTTATATTGTAGCTATATTAGGGTTTATTTTATAGGTAAGTATTTAGTTTTAAATAGGAATAATTTATTTAATTATAGAAAATGTATTTCGTTTTATTTAAATTATATTTAATTTAGGGGGGTGTTAGGGTTAGATTTAGGATTAGGGGTTAATAACTTTACTATAGTAGCGGTGACGATGGGGTGGCTGATTAGGGGTTAATAATTGTATGTAGGTGGCGTCGATGTTAGGAAGGGCAGATTAGGGGTCAATAAAATTTATTATAGTGTTTGCAAGGCGGGAGTGCGGCGGTTTAGGGGTTAATACATTTATTATAGTGGAAGCGATGTCCGGTCGGCAGATTAGGGGTTAATAAGTGTAGGTAGGTGGCGGCGACATTGGGGGGGACAGATTAGGGGTTAATAATTATAATATAGGTGTCGGCGATGTTAGGGACAGCAGATTAGGGGTTCATAGCTATAATGTAAGTGGCGGCGGTGTCAGGAGCGGGAGATTAGGGGTTAATAATATAATGTAGGTGTCAGTGATAGCAGGGGCGGCAGATTAGGGGTTAATAAGTGTAAGATTAGGGGTGTTTAGACTCGGGGTTCATGTTAGGGTGTTAGGTGTAGACTTAGAAAGTGTTTCCCCATAGGAAACAATGGGCTGCGTTAGGAGCTGAACGCTGCTTTTTTTGCAGGTGTTAGGTTTTTTTTTCAGCCGTCTCAGCACCATTGTTTCCTATGGGGAAATCGTGCACGCGTATGTTTTTCCAGCTTACGCTACCCGTAAGCAACACTGGTATTGCGGGTTGATGTGGAGCTAGAA
Organism: Bombina bombina; assembly: GCF_027579735.1. Lineage (NCBI taxonomy): Eukaryota > Metazoa > Chordata > Amphibia > Anura > Bombinatoridae > Bombina > Bombina bombina. The sequence goes on from NC_069500.1 coordinate 1,307,153,974, forward strand.
TTGGCTCAATGATCACTTTTCTGAGGCTAACGCAGCCATTCAGAAAACTCGTAATACCAGTGTTGGCTTAAGGGAGCGCTGGAAAAAAAAAAGGTTTGTTAGTCTCGCAGGTCTTTACCGACAAAACTCATAATCTAGGCGAAAGTATTGTCAATCCAAGAAGGCGCGCTAATAGTGTCTGGTGACTTTGATGTTGCATTAGAAACCAGAAATAGATTGCTCAACAGGACGTAGTTCGGGTGGCTATGGCGTCTATACGTAAAATTTGTACAAACCTTAGGAAACTATCCTTAATCGATGTGTGGAGGACAAACCATCCTAGTCAGAAAAATTTTACTTTTTACTCTCATCCACACAGAAATTATTCTCGAATTGATTACATATTTGTCGATCAACTCACATACAGTCTAGTTACAAACACAGACATTGAACACATTAGCTGGTTCCGACCATGAACACCCACCTCACTCCTTATGTTTGGAGATTAGATGAAACACTCCTTAAAAAACCTCTAATCTTGAATAAGATCACACTAGCCTTACAGGAATTCTTTATTTTTAACCCCTCACACCAAACATCTCCCTCTAATATATGGGAAGTGCATAAGGCGGTGATTAGAGGAGAATTGATCAAACAAAAAGCCATAAACACATTACAAGCAATTGAGTCCCTACACAAAACAAACCTCCGGAGATTACAGCCTTGGGCAGACAATTGCAAACAGCTAGAAGTAACTTGAACCACATATTGTACAAAGAGGTACAGGACAAAGCGTTTTTTTCTTAAAAAATGTACTATGCTGAATCAAACAAAACAGGTACCCTTTTAGCAAGAATGCTACGTACAAAACGGACCAATTCATATATACATAAGATCCAAAATAATAGAGGAGAACACTCACAAGACTCAATTAGTATAGTTGATAACTTTAAAATATATTATCAAAATTTATACAATCTCCCCCCCCCCCCAACATTGTCGGATATCCCGGGAGCAATTACCACATATTTGAATGAGATAGATCTCCCTACGGTCCCACTTGAAATAGCAAAGCAATTGGAGGAACACATCACTCAGCAAGAGGTACTGTCTGTGATCAATAGTCTATCATTAAATAAAAGCCCTGGGCCAGATGGATTTTCCAACGCCTACTATAAACAGTTTAAACACATACTAGCTCCACACCTCACCACATTGTGTCAAATAATAGATAATAATAGCAAATGGCCTATGCAAATTTTAGAAGCACACATCAGGGAAAGATAACACTAGGGTAGAAAATTATAGACCCATATCCCTACTTAATTCGGATATAGAAATTTTCACGAAAATATTGGCCAACAGATTAAATTTGGTACTCCCTAAGCTGATTCATGTAGATCAATATGTTTTTTTCCCGGGGCGCGAGGCGCGAGATAATACCATAAGAACTTTACACTTAATTGAACATGCGAATTGGACAGGGGACCCTAAATCCTTATATCAACAGATGCTGAAAAAGCATTTGACCACTTGGATTGGGGGTTCCTTAGGGCCTGCCTAGTGAGGTATGGTTTTGGTAACAAAATGATTGAGAGAATCTTTAACGTATATAATAACCCTTCAGTGAGAGTTAAGGCAAATGGTATTCTATCTAATAATGTCCAAATTCACAATGGTACAAGACAGGGGTGCCCTCTATCCCCACTCCTGTTTGCATTGTCTATAGAGGCTTTAGCAGCACACATACAAGAAAATAATAATATTCGAGGAATCAAAATAGGACCAAATGAATACAAACTCATGCTGTATGCCGACGATGTCTTGGTTTCCATGACATCACCAGTCAGATCTCGCCCACATTTAATGGCAGAATTTACAAAATTTGGCAAACTCTCAAACTTCTCAATCCACAGAAGTCTGAAATTCTTAACATTAATATGAATAATTAACAATTTAGGAACCTAAAAGATCTTTGCCCATACAAACTTCAACAACGTAAGATTGGATAACTAGGCATAGACTTAACTCCCAAAACCAATCAATTATATCAACATAATTATATTGCCATGTTAAATAAGCTGAAAAATGACTTCCGACTTTGTCAGGAAAAACCCTTAATTTGGTGGGGTAGAATCCAAGCCGTCAAAATGACCACACTCCCACAGATATTATATATTCTCCAAACGGTCCCTATACATCTTTCTAAGTTATTCCTGTCCCAATTACAGTCAGAAATTAACACATTTATTTGGGGGAAAGTTAAAGCTCGGATAAACAAAGTGACCATGCATAGACCTTTGGGGAGGGGAGGCATTGGGGTCCCAAATATAGAGAGATATTATAATGTGGTAACTCTCCAGCATGTATTAAATTGGCACATTAAAGTGGAAAATAAGGCATGGTTTACGATTGATTCCTATCTTCTACAAGCGACATCATTGGGGGCACTATGTTGGGTTTCACCTCACACGCGACCAATTTTAGCCAGAACCTCTATGCTATATACACATATATTTGAAAGTTGGGACCTTTCGAGGGATTCGCAAATGGGAATTTCCTTCAGGGTTTCACCCCTTTCACCCATTTCCTATAACGCAGAGTTTCTTGGAGGGTTTAAACCTAATAAATACATCCGAGGTGAACTGGGATATACAATACAGTTTATCAAGTTAACAATGAATGGTAGACTAAGGCAATTGCAGGAGGAAACTACTCATCATGGCTAAAACACGCGCAACTAAACCATCTGATCCATAATTCCAAATATAAGACAGATTTGGTGAGACCTCCCACAAAATTTGAAAAACTGTGTCTGCTGGATGTACATCCATCAGGTACCCTATCCATAGCTAGACAAATACTGGAAGACACATTAATTAATAATCTCCCTTCATACACCTTAAGCTGGTAGAAGGAACTGGATGTTCCTATCACTGATCAGTGGTGGATATTAATCCGGCTTCACCTCTGTGTAAAGCTTAATGGTACGAGCTGTTTAGAAAATAAATAAATGACCTGGGTCACCAGAGGGCGCTCACTATGCACAACATATGAAATATAATAAAAAATTAGCAACATATACTCATAACAATAGTGCTTTGTATAAACGCTGCTATAAGACCAAACAATTGTACAGTAACAATTATTAATAATGGAAAGGGGAACCTCATTAAATGGCGTTAGATTCAATGTCCATATGTGGTTGGCAAGATGTTAAATGTAGATTCCTTGAGGTCCTGTGAATCCAAATCGGTCCCAAGGCTAGGAAAACTTTCCCACTGCTGCACTCTCCACGCCGATCCCAGAAAGGGAAACGTGTTTGCTGAGAAGATGAGAAAAAGAAGAGAGGCGCACAAATGTGTGTATCAATCGGTATAACTCGGCAAACTGTTTGGTAGTGGCGGTAATAAAAAGCCATTTTTTTAATTCATTTTATATGCCTGATGAAACGGCCAGGAGGGCCGAGAAACGTGTAGCAATATTTTATGTACCAATTTTATTATGTGCTTGTCAACCCTGTGCAATAAAAGTTTTTAAATTTGTTTTAATACAACTTGAGCCTGGAGTTTGAATACAAGCATACCACTACCAGACAGTCTATCATACAGGAAAGCCGTCATTTCCAGGAGAGAGCCGGAGAGAGCCAGCTGGTCAGCTCTGAGTGCCAGCCCGCTTCCACAAGCACACTGGTGTGTTGTGCTAAATTGTGAGTACCCTGTGCACACAATATTTGGAGTGTATGCCGAGTTATACCGATTGATACACACATTTGTGCGCCTCTCTTCTTTTTCTCATGTTCCTATCACTAAAGAGGATTGGGAAAATATATTTCACAATACTCACAAATCCTCAGCTTCACCAAAAACTTTATAAATCAAGTATAAAATATTGACACGTTGGTATCTGACCCCAAATTGTTTAAGGCACATATACTCTAATGCCGATGATAGGTGTTGGAGGGGGTGTGGTCGGAAGGGTACCATGTCACATATCTGGTGGCAATGTGATAGGATAAGACCATTTTGGGCACAAATAGAGAAATACTTCCAAACTATAATAGGATACTCTTTTACATTAAACCCTTTGACTGCGATATTAAACCATAGACCACTGAAGCTTTGCAAAATTAGATGGAACCTCTTGCTGATAGGACTAAATAGTGCTAGGAACCTGATAGCAAGGAAATGGAAATCTGTTGTAATCCCCTCCAGAAATGAATGGATACAAAACACAATAACACTTCTTTCCCATGAAGAGTATTTTTATTATAGAAAGAGGATTCTAACAGGATTTTATGACATCAGGTTTTACTGGGACTCCTTTCTGGGTACTATAGACGAGCGGACAATAGATTACGATGCTCCATCTGCCATGACTCAAATATAACGGACGTGTCTGGGTGTGTGCTTTCTTCTCCACCCTTGGACCCTATCTAATCCCCCACACCTCCCCCTTCCTCTCCTTCCTTCCCTTTATTACATACTCTTAATATGCCTCTTACAGCAAATACCTAAAGGAATATATGACTAGATCTGTTATGGTAATTACATTGTTGACTGTTTTTTTTTTTGTTTGTTTTTTCTTTCTGTTACCAGTTCTTTATTTGAACTTATCTGAAGATATAAAGTTTTGATCTTTTGTTTCTAATAACCTAAGCGGAATCATAAGATAGATGTCTTATTGGTTTGTCAAACCAGATGAACTGCAAGGACTAATTCTTGGACTGTTAAAGGATAATCAGTTCCTGGCGGACAATATATAATTGGGAAAGTGTTTATGTAGAATAACTTGTAATATCTATGTGTTTGTATGAAAAATTTGAAACTTGAATAAAAAATAGTATTAAAATAAAAATCTATAAAAAAAAAAAAAAGCTTACTTCAGAAAATATTTTTTGTTAATTTCTCAGAGTTTAGTATCAAAGACAGGAAAGTCAGCTGGTTTACATTGTCCTGGAAATAAAATTCTTAGGTTGTCTTTTTTCATGAGAAAAAATAGCTGTAACCTTAAATAAATAAGAATGAAAAAAAAAATTAAAATACAGGATAAAGACATTTAAGAATGTGCAAAAGTAAAATAAAATAGCTGTAACCTTAAATAAATAAGAATAAAATTAAAATTAAAATACAGGATAAAGAAATTTAAGAATGGGCAAAAGTAAAATAGCTTTTTTAAAAAAGAAAAAACAACAACCCAAAAGCAATGGTTTAAGCATGAATCATTAAGGAAATAATTTGCTTATTTGTGAACACATTTCTGCTGAGTATATGCTGGATGAGGTGTCTATGTTGTTGCTTGACATCATTATAAAAAGGAAGGTCACCGTAGAAAAAGCTAGGTCAGAGTAATGTAAATGAATCATAGGATGAATTAATTCTACTGTTTTTTCCCATGTAATCATGTACCACGGGTCATACTGCATTGTTATAAACCTACAAAAATGTTTACATCTCAGGTGACAGCAGTGTCTTTTACATTTGGCTACAGTGAATTGCATAGCAATGTAATCCTGGCAGTGCAGTTACATAGCATTGTTTTATTCTGAATGTCTTGAAATGTTTTGAAACTTTTGAACATAAAGGTATGTTGTATTTAAACAATATATTATGTGCATATGCAAGAGCAGCATTACGGATGTCAAGTATGGTATTTCCAGCATTTGCTTTAAAAGCTGGTTACATTTAAATTCAATCTGCTTCTGCAGTATTGCTTTTTATACTTCCTACTAATCCTCATTAGCTGACTCTTCTTTAGTGGTAGAGATGGACATAAGTATGATAAGATAGGAAATTAAATTCTTAAAAAAATACAATTTAAAAAAACCCTCTTTTAGACAAAACAATGAAAAAGTTGTCTACTGTCGGCAACTCCTCCTCTCCAATGCCTCTGTCTGTTGGAGTACCTCAAGGATCTGTTCTGGGTCATCTACTCTTCTTCATTTATACTTCTTCGCTGGGTAAACTTATCAACAGTTATGGCTTCAAATATCACCTCTATGCTGATGACACCCAGATCTACCTCTCCACCCCTGCTCTCTCTCCCTCTGTCCTTTCTCATGTCAGTGACTGCTTATCTGGTATTTCTTCCTGAATGGCTTCTCACCACCTAAAGATTAACATGTCCAAGACTGAGCTCCTTCTTATCCCCCCTCAAGCTCTATGCCGACTTGTGACTTCCATATGACTGTTGACAGCATCACCATTTCCCCAAGTCCTCTGCCTCGGAGTAACACTTTACTCAAATCTATCCTTCATCCCCCATATCCAATCGCTTTCTACATCCTGCCGCAACCATCTATGCAATGTTTCCAAGGATCGACTTTTTCTGTGCGCTAACACCACAAAGCAAATAATCCACTCCCTTATTTCCCGACTTGACTACTGCAATAACCTTACTGGCCTTCCTCTTTCCAGCCTCTCACCCCCTTCAATACATCCTCAATGGTTCTGCCAGGCTGATCCACCTTTCCCGTCACTCTGTATCTGCTGCACCTCTCTGTGAGTCCCTTCATTGGCTCCCCATACACAGCATAATTAAATTCAAAATTCTCACCCTTGCATACAAAGCGCTCACCAACAAAAGTTGGAAAAGAGGGTTGGAAGCAGCAGTCTGATGACCTCTGCTCAGGGGCGGACTGATCAGCAAATAGGACCTGGACCGAGGGCCCAGCATGTAGGAGGGCCCACAAATGGCATCTCCATGGCTCCTGGTGTGCTGCTTAAGCTGGGGTTGACAGCTGTCCTATCAGTAACTAAGCAGTTAAGTGTGGGTTTAGTGAGGGGCCTGGCCCCTGAATGGGGGCCTTGTGTCAGCATTTGGAGATTATTGCATTGGGGGCCTAGAGTGAGGGGATCTGTCGGGGGTCTATTGCTGCAAGGGCCACAGAGTGTGGGGTCTGGCCCTGGAGGTTGGGGACCCTGTCTCTGGCCCTTGATGCTGGGGTTACTGACCCTGGAGGTTTTGGGGCCTGGTGGGGGCAGGACAGGGAGGCTACAATGTTCATTTGCATAAATTTGGGTCAGTGTGAGACAGTGGGGGCCCTTCCTTAATTTTTGCCCGAGGGCCCTGATTGGTCTCAGTCCGCCCCTGCCTCTGCTTGATAAATCCTGATTTCAGGTTCTCTTGTGAGAACCTGCAGTCGAAGGGAGGTGAAGGGCTTGATAAATCAAGCCCAAAGAGCTAAGAAGCTATATACAAACATTTTTTTCCCCATGAACAGACAGCTGAGAACCCTATGTCATTTCCACTTTACTGCTCTCTTCGCCATCTTCGGACTCCAACTGTTAAGCTGTAAGGAGCTCCTCAATAGCTGTTAAAAAGAAAATTCTATTGTTACATTTTGTATTGAGATATGTTTTAAAAAAATAAAAGAGCCTTCAGCTGTTTTATCCCTGCTGGAAGTCTTGATATTGAACAGCAATAAATAACATTTTTTAAACTGTCAATAAAATCCTGTGAATGTCATATTTTGTTCCAGAAACTCTACAATGTTTAGCCCTTGTGGGACGTCAGACTGCTAGAATAAAGGGAAAATAAAATACTTTCATTGATGCTTTACAAAAAAAAACAGTGAGATTTTAAAACGTCATTATTTTTCTAGTATTTTTTTAAATATTATTCAGTATTTGTCATTTAAGTTCTAGTGGCTGTTTTTTAGTACTATTGACTTTTACAGACAGTTGACTATTTTCTGTATTTTAGAAGATAAAAGTATTACAAAACATGTGTAAATATATTAATATAAAGTATTCTTGAAATAAATTTATGATATAGTATATGTCAAGGAGTTTGGGAAAATGTGTATAAATTTGTGTATGTATATATGGATTTATATGTGTACATATGCACACATACATACATCTGTACACATATATACAATACACACATACAGGGAGTGCAGAATTATTAGGCAAGTTGTATTTTTGAGGATTAATTTTATTATTGAACAACAACCATGTTCTCAATGAACCGAAAAAAATTCTTAAATTAATATCAAAGCTGAATAGTTTTGGAAGTAGTTTTTAGTTTGTTTTTAGTTATAGCTATTTTAGGGGGATATCTGTGTGTGCAGGTGACTATTACTGTGCATAATTATTAGGCAACTTAACAAAAAACAAATATATACCCATTTCAATTATTTATTTTTACCAGTGAAACCAATATAACATCTCAACATTCACAAATATACATTTCTGACATTCAAAAACAAAACAAAAACAAATCAGTGACCAATATAGCCACCTTTCTTTGCAAGGACACTCAAAAGCCTGTCATCCATGGATTCTGTCAGTGTTTTGATCTGTTCACCATCAACATTGCGTGCAGCAGCAACCACAGCCTCCCAGACACTGTTCAGAGAGGTGTACTGTTTTGCCTCCTTGTAAATCTCACATTTGATGATGGACCACAGGTTCTCAATGGGGTTCAGATCAGGTGAACAAGGAGGCCATGTCATTAGATTTTCTTCTTTTATACCCTTTCTTGCCAGCCACGCTGTGGAGTACTTGGACGCGTGTGATGGAGCATTGTCCTGCATGAAAATCATGTTTTTCTTGAAGGATGCAGACTTCTTCCTTTACCACTGCTTGAAGAAGGTGTCTTCCAGAAACTGGCAGTAGGACTGGAAGTTGAGCTTGACTCCATCCTCAACCCGAAAAGGCCCCACAAGCTCATCTTTGATGATACCAGCCCAAACCAGTACTCCACCTCCACCTTGCTGGCGTCTGAGTCGGACTGGAGCTCTCTGCCCTTTACCAATCCAGCCACGGGCCCATCCATCTGGCCCATCAAGACTCACTCTCATTTCATCAGTCCATAAAACCTTAGAAAAATCAGTCTTGAGATATTTCTTGGCCCAGTCTTGACGTTTCAGCTTGTGTGTCTTGTTCAGTGGTGGTCGTCTTTCAGCCTTTCTTACCTTGGCCATGTCTCTGAGTATTGCACACCTTGTGCTTTGGGCACTCCAGTGATGTTGCAGCTCTGAAATATGGCCAAACTAGTGGCAAGTGGCATCTTGGCAGCTGCACGCTTGACTTTTCTCAGTTCATGGGCAGTTATTTTGCGCCTTGGTTTTTCCACACGCTTCTTGCGACCCTGTTGACTATTTTGAATGAAACGCTTGATTGTTCGATGATCACGCTTCATCCCTCTGCATCCCTCTGCAAGATATCTCACTATTTTTGACTTTTCTGAGCCTGTCAAGTCCTTCTTTTGACCCATTTTGCCAAAGGAAAGGAAGTTGCCTAATAATTATGCACACCTGATATAGGGTGTTGATGTCATTAGACCACACCCCTTCTCATTACAGAGATGCACATCACCTAATATGCTTAATTGGTAGTAGGCTTTCGAGCCTATACAGCTTGGAGTAAGACAACATGCATAAAGAGGATGATGTGGTCAAAATACTCATTTGCCTAATAATTCTGCACTCCCTGTATACAAATATACACACATATATATATATATTTATATTTATATATACGTTGATTGGACTAGCCGTGTTAGTCCAGAGATTTAGATATCAAAATAACAAGAGTATTGCATTGAGCAATGATACTTTTTTATTGGACTAACTATAAGTTGACAAGATTTCAGAAGAGTTCCTTACTTTATCAAGTCTGAAGCAATAATGTATTGCTTCAGACTTGATAAAGGAAGGAACTCTTCCCGAAAGCTTGTCAACTTATAAATATATAGTTAGTCCAATAAAAAAGTATCATTGCTCAATGCAATACTCTTGTATATATATATATAGCGTTAAACCCTTTCCTGCCAAACACTTTGACAAATAGCATATCCCTTTAAAGCAAAGTGAATACTTTTATTTAGTTGGGTTTTTTTTTAATAGAAATACATGAAATGCCTTTGTTCTTCACTTACAACAGTATAAATATGTAACTATTCATATATCCATATAAATATATAGCTATACTTATAGATATATATTTTAACCCTCACTGGATATTGCTTTTTTGATAGTGTGGTCTTGCCGCCAGCGGTGAACCATGCTATTCCAGGATGCCTGCAGAAGGGAGGGAGGTCATAATAGTGTGGCCCTGCAGCTCGCTGCGAGACCTGCGCTAATATGGCCTAAAAAAACCTTAATGACCAGCGACGTACAGGGTGGACGTTAAGGGGTTAAATATATAGGCAAACATATATAGATATATGTATTTCAAATTAAAAATAAGTGAAGAACAAAAGGTATGTCAAGTATTTCTTCAACTTTAGTTGAGTTGGCCTAGTGCACCTTCAGGTTAGTTTAAGAGCGAAAGCCTCAACTTTTTACTTTCTACTTGTATAGGAGTGCAACTAAATTAAATTGTGCGGTGAAAACGTTCAATAGCATTAATATTTTTACACTCCACTTGTAATCTTGGTTCACAGTCAAAATGTGTAAATTTTAGGGATTTTGGGAAGCAAAGCTGGTACCTATATGACATGGTCAGTAGTTGAACTGCAGATGGTATTAGAACTATCTACCTGGCTGGCCAAAGAAACCAGACACTATAATTCAGTGGCAGAAAAATAATTCATTTGTGCTAAATAATAGTAATTTCATTGCGGTACAGTTAAAAAGATGATACCAGATAAAAAATGCTGTCACTAGGCAGAGCATGGCTGTTCTGGGAAGTGACTGCAAAATATAACAGCCCTACGGCCTCACCCTAGACCTAGGCTACAAAAGCAGGATAATCCCCTACCTTCCCTAACCTTTCTCCACCCACATGGGAGAGCAACCCCTAGGAATCAGTGGGGACATCAATGACAGAGATAGGAGCTCCAGGAACACAGTTGCCGGCAATTGCCTGTTACTGAGGCCTAGCGTGATGGCTGTTCTATTACGTTAAAAAAGGCCACGCCGCTTTTAAAAATGTTCAGGTGCTTTTAGAGCAAATGGTGAAGTACCTAGAGATGGACCAGCATTAAAACTCTCAGACCACGGGAGAACAATATGGAGGCCATTGAAAAATGGGAGTCCTCCATGCTGACAGCGATCTTGCAACATGTTGAACACATCAAGCATGATCTCAGAGCTGTGTTTATTACAACTGCAGATCACCTATCCGCTTCAACAGTGAGGAGTTTGGAGCAGCCTAGGATCCCAGCCGCTAAGCAGCCTAACATAGAACGGTTGGCAAAGTCAGAGCCTGTTATAGTACCTCCTACCCCAAGTCTAACCACATCGCAGCCCTCAATCTTTTGTGGTAATGATTCCAAGATCTGGAGCCCTGGGCTACGGGCTAATCAAGAAAATCACGCTTCAGTCATCCAGGAAATTAGTGATATTATACCTGTCTGGCCCGTGCCGGTGACTGCCTGCCACGTGGAGCTGCGACCTGGGAACTCAGTTTCTATGCCATACCGGAATAGCGGAGGATTCTTTGGCATCTCTAAGATCCTGGACAGTTTCATCCTGCAGGTCTGTTACGCTGCCGGAATCCGTATGCAGGGAAATGTTACCGATTCTATAGTTCCTTCACTGCGACAGAAGGGAGTTAAGCCGGTGGTCTATAGATTAGGGATCGGGTGAACACAGACTTATAGTATGCTGCCTCCACTCGGCGGCTTGACTCAGGATATTATAATGGACATTGACTTGGCTTTCAACAAAGCACGAATTACAAATTGAGACAATGATATATTTTATTAGTTACCGGTGTGGGAGCCTGACCTGTGGATGATGTTTTTGTTTTTGAGTAGTATATAGGACTTTAAACATTGGCACGGATGTAGCTGTGATTATGAGGTCTTGCTGATCAACCCCTATGGACAGTTGCAGCTAACACAACACTTCCATTGCTGTTAGATGGTGACATGGACATTTGCCAAGTTTATTTTGATATGCTATGATATGCTTAGCCATAGTCACATAATAGTTATATTACCCCTATATGGCTTAACGCTTAACTTGATATGTTAGAGGCACTTGCAATTTTTTGTGCTCTAGGGGTTCTGGTCTCATGAACATATACTATAGGTTGTTTTTCATCTTTGTACATGTTTCCATATATATCATTGAGACTAACAATGCAAAACATAGAAGGGTTTGTCTTTGCAGTCCATTGCTATCTGTCAGCTATACATGTATCACTGCTTTTCACTCTGATATTTTTGCTTATGTACACACTTTATACTGTGGGACTTTGCATTAGATAGCCTTACCCTATGTTCAATTATCATTATAGTACCCCAAAAGTTCAGCATGCCACATTTAATGGTGGATTTAACCCTTGGCATTCAGATATCAAGCCATTATATCATCCTTTGAGGACCTAGAACTGTATCTAATATGCTCCCTGAACTACTGCCAAGGTTTTTTCTTCCCTATGCTCTATAAGTCGGAGTTTTTATTAAATGATGATGCCCCTCTTTAATAGTGGAGATCTATCTAATGTGCACCCTTATACAAGGTCCAGTTATTACTTATATATGCTCGTTTAGCTAAGAGGTTCCTAGGTTCCTTCCTGTTTGCTAAACTACGTTATGCACAGGGTTTATATATGAGCCTCTGTTTTATTTTTGATTTGACACCCCCTAACTTATTTATCACCCTAGCTCTTTACTTAGGATCCCCTAACTGTATAGATGCAAATCTTGTTTATATCTTCGACTCATTCTGAGTTGGAAAGCCCATTATAGACACATTAACTGTATATCAGGATGCTGCAATATATATGGCTACTGTATATTTCTTTAGAAGGATTCTGTAAGCTACTCTAAGCCTGATCTGCTGGTTGCGGCCGAACCAGTAGAGTTGGCGTTCTATGCTTCGATATTTATCCCCTCTAAGTCACTTTAACGTATTTTCCCAGCATAAACCTCCTTATATCTTATTCTCATTTATATATATATATATATATATATATATATATATATATATATATATATATATATATATATATATATATATATTCATAAATTGGGCCCTATAATCTTCTTCCTTGATAACTACTTTGGGGATTCGACTGCTTCCCCCATAAAACCCTTATATATGGCTCCGTCCCCCCCACCACCTCCTCCCCCGCTACCTCTTATTCCATTTATTATATCAATAACTTGTATTTTAAGCTGTACTTCCCGCTGATTGTTATTGACTGTTTTATTCTAATAGTCCACTATTCTGAGTGTATATGAAGGCCCATACTGAAGCTATACCTTCTGTATTAATGTTACGCAATGCCCTCATCAGTTTATGCTTTTAAATATGTGGCTCTATTCCCTTTACGTGGAAGAACATGCTAGCTATGGATATGGTACATACACTCACTTTTTTCCTACCAACCCATATAGCAGCATGGTCCCTATATATTATAGTATACGCATTTATATACGCCCTTCCTCTGATAGCGCAGAATACCTAATTTCCTTTTAAGCTTTATATCGTGTTATGACTTATTATGCTCGAGGACAACCTAAGGAAAATATAATAAGTTGTTGCTTTGGTCATAGGCATTCAGGACTAATCAAAAAGTATATGTCCCCCACAAAACTAAACATCTTAAGATTTAGTTTAAAGAAACCATTACGCACTGTTTTTCCATACAAACAAGGGTCAACACATATTGGTGTTATGGTCATCTTATTACCTACTATACTTTTTAATACCTATGATATAAGATGTATGTAGGCTACTTAGATGTAAGATTTATTTAGCAGCTATCCCTCTCTGCAGAATACTATGGTGGCCTAGTTACTCCTCGTGCTACTCATTTTAAGTGGGGTACTCTTGTGATATGCTCAAAGTATACAGGGGCAATATATACATATAAGTCAGGTTGAGCTCTACACGTCTCTGTTGTTATTTTTGTTATAATATTACTTATGTAACCTTTAAACTAAGATTTCCCCGTACGCTTGATTGTATATAAGCTCAAAAATACCTATATCTGACTAGAAAGTATGCAGATAGCAAACATAACTCATGGTTACGCCATATCTGCTTGTCTTCTGCAGTGATATGCTGGTAGACCATCGATTGAGCCCTTAGAGTATAAGCTGTTAATACATGTGGCAATATACTAAATAGAGGTTATAGAGGAGTAATTTGGCTGCTATATTTCACATGGAGCATTAAACACAACGCAACATTGTACCCTGAATGCCCTATGTCCCTATCTTTTAATTGTATACACAACAGGAGGTCCCTCTGAAGCCCACCCCTTTGTTTGTTTATAGAATATGACTCTTGCTTACCTCTCCCACTTCACTAGTCTTATACGTTATAAGACTCCGCCCCCCATCTTCCCCCCCCACTCCACATCGAGGGGCTCTTGCCCGCTGAACTCCCTCCCCCCTCACCGCTAACTTGGTCCAAAAGTGGCCAAACAAGATCTAACCTCCAATTGCTTTAAATATTGTCGCCTCCTTAGATTAAATAACTGTATGAACAGCAATTGGAGGACTATTTCCAGCCTTATTATATATATAAAAATGAGGTTCCATTATCATCGATCTTTACACAGGTGTTACATATCTCTTAATTATGCTCTTGTTTGTTGGTTTTTTTAGTTGTAAATCCCACTACTCATAATATGTGTAAAGTGGATACCTGACACTGTTTTATATTATATAGCTTTGGTTTTGATATTCTTCTAGAGATGTTCAAATCTTATGCCCAGAATGATTCTGTCTCTATTTTCTTGCTATATTTTTGGGTATATAGTGTATGTTTTATTGATATATTCTCATTGTCACTGGATGAATATGTTCTGTATTATTCTTTATAACCTCAATAAAAAAATATTAAAAAAAAAAAAAAAAAAAAAAGCCACGCCAACAGCAGGATACAGATCTGCGCAACAACACATCAGCAATTTTCTACTCAGTAACCATGCAGCTCAAAAACAGAACCGTCTGTTCTGGGAACCTGCCAGACACCGTGGGGAATATATACTACCAGCTGCATTGAAATTAGTAAGGTGGCCTATACCACACCTCACTGGCTCCCCTGCACTTTACTAAAAAGATACTGGGTTATATAATAGGAGTCCTGGGTCCCTACACGATAGCCAACTCCATTTACTCACACCAGGCCATATTGACTATCATTACCTCAGGAAACCAAATCAGATACCAATAAAGTGTATTCGGAGGCATCTACAAATTTTGACCTGACATCCACGTGAACATTAATAAATATATCAGTGCATCAAACTCATCAAACCTTACCATTGCTGTAAGCACAGTAACTGCTCTAGTGTCCTTTCCTTTCATAAACCAAACATTTCCTTATGAACCATTACTTTTCTGATTACCTCTATATCACCTAGATCACAAGTTTTGCTTTTGTGTTTTAACGCTGCAAAAATGGTAATTTCAGCGTTAAAACAGCACCGCAGCCATTACAAGTCTTGTCGGTATAGCTGTACCGCAAGCCTTTTAGCCTGTAACGCAACGTCAGTCCCGCACATGTAGAAATTACGTTTTTTCATGGGACCTCCATAGCGCAGTCATTACAAGTTTTGCGGTGAGGCTATAAAGCTTGTGTTACATCCTATACCGACAAGATCCGTTTCACAATCTGAGAGCAATAGTTATGAGTTTTACGCAACAAAACTGTTACATAAAACTCATAACTAAACTGTTACAAAGTACACTAAACACCCATAAACTACCTATTAACCCCTAAACCGAGGCCCTCCCGCATCACAAATACTATATTAAAGTTATTAACCCCTAATCTGCCGCTCCTGACATTGCCGCCACTAATACAATTTATTAACCCCTATTGCGCCCCTCCCCAACATCGTTGCCACTATAAAAGTTATTAACCCCTAATCAGCCACCCTCCTGTATAGCAGACACTAGTTAAATATTATTAACCCCTAATATGCCATCCGCCTACAAAACCCCCACTATACAAAAGTTATAAACCCCTAATTTCGCTGCCACTATAATAAACCTATTAACCCCTAAACCGCAAGTCCCCACAACAAAATATACTAAATAAACCTAATAACCCCTAAACCGAAAGCCCCCCACATCGCAATAAATTAATTTAAACGAGTAACCCCTAAACCTAACGCCCCCTAACTTTATATTAAAATTACAATTTACCCTATCTTTAAATAAATTAAAACTTACTTGTCAAATTAAAAAACTAAGTTTAAACTAACAATTAAACTAGTATAACTATTAAACTAAAATTAAACTAACTACCAATTAAAGAAACTAAAATACACATCAAAAAATCCTAACTCTACTATAAAAATTAATCTCATTACAAAAAATAAAAAATACTAAATTACAAAAAATAAAAAATACTAAATTACAAAAAATAACAAACACGAAATTATCAAAAATAAAAAAGAATTACACCTAATCTAATAGCCCTATAAAAATAAAAAAGCCCACCCAAAATGAAAAAAACCCCTAGCCTACAATAAACTACCAATAGCCCTTAAAAGGGCCTTTTGTAGGGCATTGCCCTAAGTTAAACATCTCTTTTACCTGTAAAAAAAATACAAAGATCCCCCCAACAGTAAAACCCACCACCCAAACAACCCCCCAAAATAAAAAGCTTAATTTTAACAAAAACCTAAGCTACCCATTTTCCTGAAAAGGGCATTTGTATGGGCATTGCCCATAAAAGGGCATTTAGCTCTTTTGCATTGCCTCTTTTACGAAAAGCCCAAACCCTAAACTAAAAAAAAAACACCCAAAAAAGTTTAAAAAATCCTAACACTAACCCCCGAAGATCCACTTACAGTTGCTGAATTCCCGCTTGAAGGATCTTCATCCTGGCGGCTCCATCTTCATCCAGGCGGTGTCTTCTATCTTCATCCCGGCGGCGCAGAGCGAGTCCATCTTGAAGACATCCGGCGCTGAGCATCCTCTTCATGCGGTCACCGCCGTATACTGAATCTTCAATGCAAGGTACGCAATTAAAAATGGCGTCCCTTGCATTCCTATTGGCTGATTTGATTTTGGAAATTCAAATCAGCCAATAGGATGAGAGCTACTGAAATCCTATTCCCCAAATGTCTTTGGGGAATATACATTTTTTATTTTTAATGGGCAGCAAAAGAGCTGAATTTAAGGGCAATGCCCATACAAATACCCTTTTCAGGGCAATGGGTAAATCAGGTTTTACTTTATTTTTATTTTGTGGGTTTGGGGGTGGGTATTTGTATACTGTTAGGGGGTGTTTGATTTTCTTTTTTAGCAAAAGAGCTGTTAACTTTAGGGCAATGACCTACAAAAGGCCCTTTTAAGGGCCCTTGGTAGTTTATTATAGATTAGGGTTTTTTATTTTGGGGTGTTTTTTTTTTTTTTTTAAAGGGTATTAGAATAGGAATAATTTTTACGGTTTTGGATACTTTCGTTAGTTATTTTTTGTAATGGTAGATTTTTTTTTTTTTTAATTTTAGTGTTTTTTATGTTTTGTAATTTTAGTGTTTTTTATTTTTTGTAATGTTAGGTTTTAGTGTAAAGCAGCTTAGGTTTTATTTCACAGGTAAGTTTGTATTTATTTTAACTAGGTAGTTAGTAAATAGTTAATAACTATTTACTAACTAGTCTACCTAGTTAAAATAAATACAAATTTACCTGTGAAATAAAAATAAAAACTAAAGGGACAAGGTTCAATCAATAGGATTGAACTTCAATCCTATTGGCTGATTGCATCAGCCAATAGGATTTTTCCTACCTTAATTCCGATTGGCTGATAGAATCCTATCAGCCAATCGGAATTCAAGGGACGCCATCTTGGATGACGTAATTTAAAGGAAGCTTCATTCTTCGTTAGGACGTCGATGGAAGAGGATGCTCCGCGTCGGATGGATTGAAGATGGATCCGCTCTGCTACGGATGGATGAAGATAGAAGATGTCGCCTGGATGAAGCCTTCTGCCCGTCTGGAGGTCCTCTTCTGCCCGGATCGGATGAAGACTTCTGACCCTCTGGAGGTCCACTTGTGCCCGGCTGAGTGAAGACGGGTCAAGGTAGGGTGATCTTCAAGGGGGTTAGTGTTAGGTTTTTTTAAGGGGGGTTTGAGTGGGTTTTAGAGTAGGGTTGGGTGTGTGAGTGGTGGGGGGGGTGTATTTCTTTTTTTACAGGTAAAAGAGCTTATTACTTTGGGGCAATGCCCCGCAAAAAGCCCTTTTAAAGGCTATTTGTAATTTAGTGTAGGGTAGGGAATTTTATTATTTTGGTTGGCTTTTTTATTTTATTAGGGGGCTTAGATTAGGTGTAATTAGTTTAAAATTCTTGTAATTATTTTTTTATTTTCTGTAATTTAGTGTTTGTTTTTTTTGTACTTTAGTTTATTTTATTTAATTGTATTTAATTATAGGTAAGATTTATTTTACAGGTACTTTTGTATTTATTTTAACTATGAAGTTATTAAATAGTTAATAACTATTTAATAACTATTGTACCTAGTTAAAATAAATACAAACTTGCCTGTAAAATAAAAATAAACCCTAAGCTAGCTACAATGTAACTATTAGTTATATTGTAGCTATCTTAGGGTTTATTTAATAGGCAAGTATTTAGTTTTAAATAGGAATAATTTATTTAATTATAGTTATTTCTTCTGTTAAGTGTGATCAGTCCACGGGTCATCATTACTTCTGGGATATTAACTGCTCCCCTACAGGAAGTGCAAGAGGATTCACCCAGCAGAGCTGCATATAGCTCCTCCCCTCTACGTCACTCCCAGTCATTCTCTTTCACCCAGCAACTAGATAGGTCGTGTGAGAGGACTATGGTGATTATACTTAGTTTTATATCTTCAATCAAAAGTTTGTTATTTTAAAATAGCACCGGAGTGTGTTATTACCTCTCTGGCAGAGTTTGAGGAAGAATCTACCAGAGTTTTGCTATGATTTTAGCCGGAGTAGTTAAGATCATATTGCTGTTCTCGGCCATCTGAGGAGTGAGGTAAACTTCAGATCAGGGGACAGCGGGCAGATGAATCTGCATAGAGGTATGTAGCAGTTTTTATTTTCTGACAATGGAATTGATGAGAAAATCCTGCCATACCGATATAATGTCATGTATGTATACTTTACACTTCAGTATTCTGGGAGAATGGTACTTCACTAGAATTACACTGTAAGAAGGACATAAAGCTGTTTAATAACTAGAGATTATGTTTAACGTTTTTGCTGGAATGTAAAATCGTTTTCATTTGCTGAGGTACTGAGTGAATAAATGTTTGGGCACCATTTTTCCACTTGGCAGTTGCTTAAATCTGTTTTTTCTGTCAGTTTCTGTTCTCCCTCACTGCTGTGTGTGTGGGGGAGGGGGCGCTTTTACTATGCATCAAATATTTCAGTCAGCAACTCATTGTATTCCCTGCATGATCTGGTTCATCTCTACAGAGCTCAGGGGTCTTCAAAACTTATTTTGAGGGAGGTAATTTCTCTCAGCAGAGCTGTGAGAATTATAGTTTGACTGAAATAAAAACTTTTATTTTGTAATTTGTTTCCTGCTTTCAGAAATTGTTATCTTTGCTAATGGGATTAAACCTTTGCTAAAGTTGTGTTGTTTACAAGGATTGAGGCTATAACTGTTTCAATTTATTAATTTTTAACTGTCATAGATCTTCTGTGCTTCTTAAAGGCACAGTACGTTTTAATATTATTCTATTTGAATTGTATTTCCAAGTTGCAAGTTTATTTGCTAGTGTGTTAAACATGTCTGATTCAGAAGATGATACCTGTGTCATTTGTTGCAATGCCAAAGTGGAGCCCAATAGAAATTTATGTACTAACTGTATTGATGCTACTTTAAATAAAAATCAATCTGTACAAATTGAACAAATTTCACCAAACAACGAGGGGAGAGTTATGCCGACTAACTCGCCTCACGTGTCAGTACCTACATCTCCCGCTCAGAGGGAGGTGCGTGATATTGTAGCGCCGAGTACAGCTGGGCGGCCATTACAAATCACATTACAGGATATGGCTACTGTTATGACTGAAGTTTTGGCTAAATTACCAGAACTAAAAGGTAAGCGTGATCACTCTGGGGTGAGAACAGAGTGCGCTGATAATATTAGGGCCATGTCAGACACTGCGTCACAGGTGGCAGAACATGAGGACGGAGAACTTCATTCTGTGGGTGACGGTTCTGATCCAAACAGACTGGATTCAGATATTTCAAATTTTAAATTTAAACTGGAAAACCTCCGTGTATTACTAGGGGAGGTGTTAGCGGCTCTGAATGATTGTAACACAGTTGCAATACCAGAGAAAATGTGTAGGTTGGATAAATATTTTGCGGTACCCGACGAGTACTGAGGTTTTTCCTATACCTAAGAGACTTACTGAAATTGTTACTAAGGAGTGGGATAGACCCGGTGTGCCGTTCTCACCCCCTCCGATATTTAGAAAAATGTTTCCAATAGACGCCACCACAAGGGACTTATGGCAAACGGTCCCTAAGGTGGAGGGAGCAGTTTCTACTTTAGCTAAGCGTACCACTATCCCGGTGGAGGATAGCTGTGCTTTTTCAGATCCAATGGATAAAAAGTTAGAGGGTTACCTTAAGAAAATGTTTGTTCAACAAGGTTTTATATTGCAACCCCTTGCATGCATTGCGCCGATCACGGCTGCAGCGGCATTCTGGATTGAGTCTCTGGAAGAGAACATTGGTTCAGCTACTCTGGACGACATTACGGACAGGCTTAGAGTCCTTAAACTAGCTAATTCATTCATTTCGGAGGCCGTAGTACATCTTACTAAACTTACGGCGAAGAATTCAGGATTCGCCATTCAGGCACGCAGGGCGCTGTGGCTAAAATCCTGGTCAGCTGATGTTACTTCTAAGTCTAAATTGCTTAATATACCTTTCAAAGGGCCGACCTTATTCGGGCCCGGGTTGAAAGAGATTATCGCTGACATTACAGGAGGTAAAGGCCATGCCCTGCCTCAGGACAAAGCCAAAGCCAAGACTAGACAGTCTAGTTTTCGTTCCTTTCGTAATTTCAAAGCAGGAGCAGCATCAACTTCCTCTGCACCAAAACAGGAAGGAGCTGTTGCTCGCTACAGACAAGGCTGGAAACCTAACCAGTCCTGGAACAAGGGCAAGCAGACTAGGAAACCTGCTGCTGCCCCCAAAACAGCATGAATTGAGGGCCCCCGATCCGGGATCGGATCTAGTGGGGGGCAGACTTTCTCTCTTCGCCCAGGCTTGGGCAAGAGATGTTCAGGATCCCTGGGCGCTAGAGATAATATCTCAGGGATACCTTCTGGACTTCAAATACTCTCCTCCAAGAGAGAGATTTCATCTGTCAAGATTGTCAACAATCCAGACAAAGAAAGAGGCTTTTCTACGCTGCGTACAAGAGCTCTTGTTAATGGGAGTAATCCATCCAGTTCCACGATCGGAACAGGGACAGGGGTTTTACTCAAATCTGTTTGTGGTTCCCAAAAAAGAGGGAACTTTCAGACCAATCCTGGACTTAAAGATCCTAAACAAATTCCTAAGAGTTCCATCGTTCAAGATGGAGACTATTCGGACAATTTTACCTATGATCCAAGAGGGTCAGTACATGACCACTGTAGATTTAAAAGATGCTTACCTGCACATACCGATTCACAAAGATCATTACCGGTACCTAAGGTTTGCCTTCCTAGACAGGCATTACCAGTTTGTGGCTCTTCCATTCGGATTGGCTACAGCGCCAAGAATCTTCACAAAGGTTCTGGGTGCTCTTCTGGCGGTACTAAGACCGCGGGGAATCTCGGTAGCTCCATACCTAGACGACATTCTGATACAAGCTTCAAGCTTTCAAACTGCCAAATCTCATACAGAGTTAGTGCTGGCATTTCTAAGGTCACATGGATGGAAGGTGAACGAAAAGAAAAGTTCACTCGTTCCACTCACAAGAGTTCCCTTCCTGGGGACTCTTATAGATTCTGTAGAAATGAAGATTTACCTGACAGAGGACAGGCTATCAAGACTTCAAAGTGCTTGCCGCACTCTTCATTCCATTCAACACCCGTCAGTGGCTCAATGTATGGAGGTAATCGGCTTAATGGTAGCGGCAATGGACATAGTACCCTTTGCACGCTTACACCTCAGACCACTGCAACTGTGCATGCTAGGTCAGTGGAATGGGGATTACTCAGACTTATCCCCTTCTCTGAATCTGGATCAAGAGACCAGAAATTCTCTTCTATGGTGGCTTTCTCGGCCACACCTGTCCAGGGGGATGCCATTCAGCAGACCAGACTTGACAATTGTAACAACAGACACCAGCCTTCTAGGTTGGGGTGCCGTCTGGAATTCCCTGAAGGCTCAGGGACTATGGAGTCAGGAGGAGAGTCTCCTGCCAATAAACATTCTGGAATTGAGAGCAGTTCTCAATGCCCTCCTGGCTTGGCCCCAGTTGACAACTCGGGGGTTCATCAGGTTTCAGTCGGACAACATCACGACTGTAGCTTACATCAACCATCAGGGAGGGACAAGAAGCTCCCTAGCTATGATGGAAGTATCAAAGATAATTCGCTGGGCAGAGTCTCACTCTTGCCACCTGTCAGCAATCCACATCCCGGGAGTGGAGAACTGGGAGGCGGATTTCTTAAGTCGTCAGACTTTTCATCCGGGGGAGTGGGAACTTCATCCGGAGGTCTTTGCCCAAATACTTCGACGTTGGGGCAAACCAGAGATAGATCTCATGGCGTCTCGACAGAACGCCAAGCTTCCTCGTTACGGGTCCAGATCCAGGGATCCAGGAGCAGTCCTGATAGATGCTCTGACAGCACCTTGGGACTTCAGGATGGCTTACGTGTTTCCACCCTTCCCGTTGCTTCCTCGATTGATAGCCAGAATCAAACAAGAGAGAGCATCAATGATTCTAATAGCACCTGCGTGGCCACGCAGGACTTGGTATGCAGACCTGGTGGACATGTCATCCTGTCCGCCTTGGTCTCTACCTCTGAAACAGGACCTTCTGATACAGGGTCCCTTCAAACATCAAAATCTAACTTCTCTGAAGCTGACTGCTTGGAAATTGAACGCTTAATTTTATCAAGACGTGGGTTTTCTGAGTCAGTTATTAGTACCTTAATACAGACTAGGAAACCTGTTACCAGAAAGATTTACCATAAGATATGGCGTAAATACCTACATTGGTGTGAATCCAAAGGTTACTCTTGGAGTAAGGTTAGGATTCCTAGGATATTGTCTTTTCTACAAGAAGGTTTAGAAAAGGGTTTTTCTGCTAGTTCATTAAAGGGACAGATCTCAGCTCTGTCCATTCTGTTACACAAACGTCTGTCAGAAGTTCCTGACGTCCAGGCTTTTTGTCAGGCTTTGGCCAGGATTAAGCCTGTGTTTAAAACTGTTGCTCCACCATGGAGTTTAAACCTTGTTCTTAATGTTTTACAGGGCGTTCCGTTTGAACCCCTTCATTCCATTGATATAAAGTTGTTATCTTGGAAAGTTCTATTTTTAATGGCTATTTCCTCGGCTCGAAGAGTCTCTGAATTATCAGCCTTACATTGTGATTCTCCTTATTTGATTTTTCATTCGGATAAGGTAGTCCTGCGTACTAAACCTGGGTTCTTACCTAAGGTAGTTACTAACAGGAATATCAATCAAGAGATTGTTGTTCCTTCTTTATGCCCAAATCCTTCTTCAAAGAAGGAACGTCTACTGCACAACCTGGATGTAGTCCGGGCTCTAAAATTTTACTTGCAGGCAACTAAGGAATTCCGACAAACGTCTTCTCTGTTTGTCATTTACTCTGGGCAGAGGAGAGGTCAAAAAGCTTCCGCTACCTCTCTTTCTTTTTGGCTTCGTAGCATAATTTGTTTAGCTTATGAGACTGCTGGACAGCAGCCCCCTGAAAGAATTACAGCTCATTCTACTAGAGCTGTGGCTTCCACTTGGGCCTTCAAGAATGAGGCCTCTGTTGAACAGATTTGCAAGGCTGCAACTTGGTCTTCGCTTCATACTTTTTCCAAATTTTACAAATTTGACACCTTTGCTTCATCGGAGGCTATTTTTGGGAGAAAGGTTCTTCAGGCAGTGGTTCCTTCTGTATAAAGAGTCTGCCTATCCCTCCCGTCATCCGTGTACTTTTGCTTTGGTATTGGTATCCCAGAAGTAATGATGACCCGTGGACTGATCACACTTAACAGAAGAAAACATAATTTATGCTTACCTGATAAATTCCTTTCTTCTGTAGTGTGATCAGTCCACGGCCCGCCCTGTTTTTAAGGCAGGTAAATATTTTTTAATTTATACTCCAGTCACCACTTCACCCTTGGCTTTTCCTTTCTCGTTGGTCCTTGGTCGAATGACTGGGAGTGACGTAGAGGGGAGGAGCTATATGCAGCTCTGCTGGGTGAATCCTCTTGCACTTCCTGTAGGGGAGCAGTTAATATCCCAGAAGTAATGATGACCCGTGGACTGATCACACTACAGAAGAAAGGAATTTATCAGGTAAGCATAAATTATGTTTTTATTTAGATGTATTTAAATTATATTTAAGTTAGTGGGTGTTAGGGTTAGGTTTAGGTTTAGGTTTAGGGGTTAATAACTTTATTATAGTGGCGGCGGTGTAGGGGGGGCAGATTAGGAGTTAATAAATATAATGTAGTTGGCGGTGGGCTCCGGGAGCGGCTGTTTAGGAGTTAAACAATTTATTTAGTTGCGGCGGGGTCCGGGATCGGCAGGATAGGGGTTAATAACTTTATGTAGGTGGCCGCGGTATAGGGGGCGGCATATTAGGGGTGAATAGGTATAATGTAGGTGGCGGCGGGGTCCGGGAGCAGCGGTTTAGGGGTTAATATATTTATTCCAGTTGCGGCGGGGTCCGGGAGCGGTGGTTTAGGGGTTAATAACTTTATTTAGTTGCGGGGGGGCTCCGGGAGTGGCGGTATAGGGGGGTAAACAGTATAGTATAGTGTGGGTGCTTAGTGACAGTATAGCAAGAAAGCTGTGAAATCGATGACTGTTAGTTAACAACAGTCCGCTGCTCATTGCACCGTACTTGGCGCGCGGCTTTTTGACAGCTTTCTTGATAAATTTGGCAAACGTATTCAGGTCCGCGGCGGCGATGTTAGGCAATCTTAGGCGAGCGTATTGGGGCCGTCGAATCCAGGTAAGTAGATAGCTTGATAAATAGAGGCCTTGGGGTTTATGTTAGGGTGTTAGGTTTAAACGTATCTTTTTATTTTTTCACCATAGACATCAATAGAGCTGTGTTTCGGAGCTTTTTATTCCGCAATAGCATATGTTAGTTTTTTTTTCTGACACCTTCTAGCATTGATGTCTATGGGGAAAGCATGCACGAGCACGTCAAAACAGCGATTGTATTTTGTGCGTGCGGTATAGAGCTTAAAACCACCATATCACACGCACAAGCCGGCTGTTTCAAAACTTGTAATGGCTGCACTATAGAGGGTTAAATAACACAACTTTTTGTTGCATTTGTTAAATTCCCTATAGCGTGCATAACTTGTAATCTACCTGTATGTGCCTTATTAGATAATTGGCTAACTACTCCATAGCTTAGTTAATTCTAATGCTAACAAGAGCTATTTGCTATCTCATATTGGCAGGCTTTGCCTCTTTTTGTTTAGTGCCAAAGTGATCTTGGCATCCTGATGCAAACACCATCTTATTGTGGTCTGTTTCTCCTTGCTTTTCAACCCGCTGTGATACTATAGACTCACAAAACCATCTCTAAAATATACTGCGGCACGTTTTATTTTCACCTCCCTACTCCAAAAGATCAGAAATGGACACCAACATCTTGCAATTTAATACCCTCATACCTACTCCTTCATAATTCTTGGTAGCTGAGCAACTAGCTACTCCTCATTACAAGTGACATTATTATCAGTTATATGTTATACTCATATCTAACTAGCGGTTCATATAGATTGCATTCAACTATCACCAGTGACACATAGATGTGATTGGCTTTGCTATGCCACATAAAAAATGGGTATAATGGTCAAACCTTTAAAACCCATCTATGTTAAATCATTATTTAAAGACAATGGACACCATAGAACAACCTACTATTAATCCACATAAATAACAAATATCAGCACAAGTTCGGGACTCCCCTAAATCTACAGGCTCTGCCAGTACTAGAGATAATCTGAAGACCCTATCTTCTAAAGACGACATAAAAGAGGTAATGGCAGAAGTTTGTGCCCTTTTTGGGGAACTTCATAAAGACCTCACTCAGATTACACAGATGGTTACAACTTTAAAAGTTCAGACCACCATGCACACTGAGATACAAATGCCTCTACCCAACTATATTCTCAAGAAGAAGTCAATGATGCTCTGATGGATAAAGTGGAGGACCTCGACAACAGAAGTCACTGTAAAAATGTGCCAATTAGAGGGGCACACGAAACTGGCAACCCTACAGCCATACCAGTATATCTAAAAGATGTATTTAGAACATTAAATGTCACTATAGATCCCAATAAAATTCCAATTGAGAGAGCACATAGGGCCCTACACTCCAAACCACCTCCAAAAGCACCATTAAGAGACATCATAGTTACATTTTTTAACTTTGAGGACAAAGAGGAGATTCTAAAAAATGGTCGCTGGCATTCATATTCAAATCTTTTCTGATCTCAGCCACAATTGTCTCTCTCTCCTAAAAACCTATTAATTATAACCAATCTCTTTTTTAAATTACTTCTATTTTTTTGTTCCTCTTTTCTCTCCCTCTTCATGGAGGTTTCATTCACTAAAAAAACTAAATTTAACTGTCCTTACAGTCTCCTCCTGATATCCACAATATTATAATATAGCCACTGTGTGATTTGAGATTGCTGGCCTGTCCATCTGTTAAATATACTTTATTTATTTATTTGCTCTTTTTATCTTCATTTCCTTGAGACACTCACTTCCTATACTCCTTTTTTTCCATTCTTTTTTTCTTCCTTCCCTACCCCAATTTTTTTCTCACCTTCAATTACACATTTGCAAGATGCCCTCTTTCTGTCACCCGCAGACATTGAGATTTCTAACCATTAATGCCCAGGAATTGAATATCCCTGAAAAGAAGTCTCTCATCATCAGAGATCTCTGTAGACAAGACACCTACACAGGGCCAGATTACAAGAGGATCTCTAATTAATGCTCCTGCTCAAGCATTAACTGGGCTAAAAGTAAGCTTTTTGCACTCATCGGGTTGCACTCGTATTATGAATTGAAAGTATCAAGTGATTGCATTTACTTTCAACCCGCAAACACCCGTATTCTGGCCAATAATCTTTTTACCGGAAACTCATTTCCAAAAAGGAAATTAACCTAAATAGTAGAAAACCATTTCCTCTCATCAGGCCCACAAAAAAAACCTGGTATAGAATTCCTTATACAGTGAAACAAACTTGAGTTCCAGCCTCCTTTTTAAAACTAGACCTTTATTGTCACATTTGGGTCATCAGCTTGCAAATGAAAATGTTTCAGGCCTGCTATAGACCCTTAATCATGTCTATGGCAGGCCCGAAACATTGTCATTTACAAGCTGATGACCCAGATGTTACAATAAAGGTCTTTTTTTTTAAAGGAAAGAAGGCTGGAACTTAAGTTTGATTCTATGCATTTAATATCTGGATGTGGCAGATCCAGGGTTCCCTGCCCCTGAACAAGAAACTTTGTGTGCTATTTCCCTACCTTGATTGAGGCATCCATATACACGAAGTTGTAATCTTTCAAACTCAACACATAGAGAAAGACACTGATGGTAGACTCCTCATTCTTACTAGTTTACTATATGGTCAACCTATCACTCTTGTAAACACATATTTTGCTAACCAAGAACAGCACAGCTTCATTATGAAACTTGCAAATTGTATCCTTCAGTGTTTAAAAGGCATTTTTATAACAGAAGGGGATTTTAATATCTCAATATTAACTCAATTACAAGATCTGTGAACCCATGATAAATGGCACACCTTCCACCCCACTCAGAGGGATTTCACTTTCTATTCGCACACCCATAGTCTATACTCCAAAAATGATTACTTTTTCATTGCTCAGTTATGTCTCATCCTAGTCAAAAATATAGAAATCCTCCCAATTACTTGGTTAGACCATGTGCCAATACTATGTGCCCTACATTGGCCAGAGATGCCGATTACCCCAGATCATTTACTCCTTGATGCTATCTTGAAAAATCAATTAATATTTTCTCATGAATTCATCAGAACACTTATCACCTGCAACCATACGGCTAGATTACGAGTCTGGCATTAGGCTTAAAAAGCAGCGTTGGCCAGTCCTAACGCTGCTTTTTAACACCCACTGGTATTACGAGTCTTACAGGTACAGGTGTACCGCTCACCTTTTTGGCCAGACTTGAAAATACCGCAAATCCACTTACGTCAATTGCGTACCCTCTTTTTTCAATGGGACTTGCATAGCTCCGGTATTATGAGTCTGCCAAAAAGTGAGCGGTAGACCCTCTCCTGTCAACACTGGTACCGCATTTTAAAGTCAGTAGTTAAGAGTTTTACACTACAACGCCGTAGCATGAAACTCTTAATAAAAAGTACACTAACACCCATAAACTACCTATTAACCCCTAAACCGAGGCCCTCCCACATCGCAAACTAAAATAAATAAAAAAATGTAACCCCTAATCTGCCGTAGCGGACATCGCCGCCACTATAATAAATATATTAACCCCTAAACCGCCGCAATCTCGCATCGCAAACACTAGTTAAATATTATAACCCCTAATCTGCTGTCCCTAACATCGCCGACACCTACCTACATTTATTAACCCCTAATCTGCCGCCCACAACGTCACCGCCACTATATTAAAGTTATTAACTCCTAAATCTAGGTCTAACCCTAACCCCCCCTAACTTAAATATAATTTAAATAAATCTAAATAAAATTACTATTATTATCTAAATTATTCCTATTTAAAACTAAATACTTACCTATAAAATAAACCCTAAGCTAGCTACAATATAACTAATAGTTACATTGTATCTAGCTTAGGGTTTATTTTTATTTTACAGACAAGTTTGTATTTATTTTAACTAGGTAGAATACATAGTTAAAATAAAGACAAATTTACCTGTAAAATAAAACCTAACCTAAGTTACAATTACACCTAACACTACACTATAATTAAATTAATTCCCTAAATTAAATACAATTAAATACAAATAAATAAAATGATCTAAAGTACAAAAAAACCCTCTAAATTACAGAAAATAATAAACAAATTACAAGATTTTTAAACTAATTACACCTAATCTAATCCCCCTAACAAAATAAAATAGCCCCCTAAACTAAAAAAAGACCTACCCTACACTAAATTACAAATAACCCTTAAAAGGGCCTTTTGCGGGGCATTGCCCCAAAATAAATAGCTCTTTTACCTGTAAAAAAAAGTACAAATCCCCCCAACATTAAAACCCACCACCCACACAACCAACCCTACTCTAAAACCCACCCAATACCCCATTAAAAAAAGCTAACACTAACCCCTTGAAGATCACCTTACCGGGAGAAGTCTTCACCCAACTGGGTCGAAGTCCTCAACGAAGCCGGGAGAAGTCTTCATCCAAGCCGGGCGAAGTGGTCCTCCAGACGGACAGAAGTCTTCATCCACATGGCATCTTCTATCTTCATCCATCCGGCGCGCAGCGGGTCCATCTTCAAGACATTCGGCGCGGAGCATCCTCTTCCATCGAAGTCTTCTTACCAAATGACGATTCCTTTAAGTGACGTCATCCAAGATGGCGTCCCTTCAATTCCGATTGGCTGATAGAATTCTATCAGCCAATCGGAATTAAGGTAGAAAAAATCCTATTGGCTGATGCAATCAGCCAATAGGATTGAACTTCAATCCTATTGGCTGATCCAATCAGCCAATAGGATTGAGTTGGAATTCTATTAGCTGTTCCAATCAGCTAATAGAATGCCAGCTCAATCCTAGTTGCTGATTGCATCAGCCAATAGGATTTTTTCTACCTTAATTCCGATTGGCTGATAGAATTCTATCAGCCAATCGGAATTGAAGGGACGTCATCTTGGATGACGTCACTTAAAGGAACCGTCATTTAGTAAGAAGGCATCGATGGAAGAGGATGCTCCGCGCCCGATGTCTTGAAGATGGACTTGTTCAGCGCCGGATGGATGAAGATAGAAGATGCCGTCTGGATGAAGACTTCTGCCCGTCTGGAGGACCACTTCGCCCGGCATGGATGAAGACTTCTCCCGGCTTCGTTGAGGACTCCAGCCTGGTTGGGTGAAAACATCTCCCGGTAAGGTGATCTTCAAGGGGTTAGTGTTAGGTTTTTTTAAGGGGGTATTGGGTGGGTTTTAGAGTAGGGTTGGTTGTGTGGGTGGTGGGTTTTAATGTTGGAGGGGGGATTTGTACTTTTTTTTACAGGTAAAAGAGCTGATTACTTTGGGCAATGCCCCGCAAAAGGCCCTTTTAAGGGCTATTTGTAATTTAGTGTAGGGTAGGGCTTTTTTATTTTGGGGGGCTTTTTTATTTTGTTAGGGGGATTAGATTAGGTGTAATTAGTTTAATAATCTTGTAATTTGTTTATTTTCTGTAATTTAGTGTTTGTTTGTTTTTTTACTTTAGATAATTGTATTTAATTGTATTTAATTGTTTTTAATTTAGGGAATTAATTTAATTATAGTGTAGTGTTAGGTGTAATTGTAACTTAGGTTAGGTTTTATTTTACAGGTACTTTTGTATTTATATTAGCTAGGTAGTTAGTAAATAGTTAATAACTATTTAGTAACTATTCTACTTAGTTAACATAAATACAAACTTGCCTGTAAAATAAAAATAAACCCTAAGATAGCTACAATGTAGCTATTAGTTATATTGTAGCTAGCTTAGGGTTTATTTTATAGGTAAGTATTTAGTTTTAAATAGGAATTATTTAGGTAATAATAGTAATTTTATTTAGATTTATTTAAATTATATTTAAGTTAGGGGGTGTTAGGGTTAGACTTAGATTTAAGGGGTAATAACTTTAATATAGTGGCGGCGACGTTGGGGGTGGCAGATTAGGGGTTAAGAAGTGTAGGTAGGTTGCGGCGACATTGGAGGCGGCAGATTAGGGGTTAATAAATATAATGTAGGTGTCGGCGATGTTGGGGGCAGCAGATTAGGGGTTCATAAGTATAATGTAGGTGGCGGCGGTGTCCGGAGGGTCAGATTAGGGGTTAATCAATATAATGTAGGTGTCGGCGATGTTGGGGGCATCAGATTAGGGCTTAATAAGTGTAAGATTAGAGGTGTTTAGACTCGAGGTTCATGTTAGGGTGTTAGGTGTAGACATAAATGTATTTTCCCCGTAGGAATCAATGGGGCTGCGTTAGGAGCTAAACGCTACTTTTTTGCAGGTGTTAGACTTTTTTTCAACCGGCACTCCCCCATTGATTCCTATGGGGAAATTGTGCACA
Source organism: Bombina bombina (assembly GCF_027579735.1). Taxonomy (NCBI): domain Eukaryota; kingdom Metazoa; phylum Chordata; class Amphibia; order Anura; family Bombinatoridae; genus Bombina; species Bombina bombina. The sequence continues at coordinate 1,307,185,341 of NC_069500.1, forward strand.
AGCACGTTCAGCCAGCTCACCGCTAACGTAAGCAGCGCTGTTATTGAGGTGAGATGTGGAGCAAAATTTTGCTCTACGATCACTTTTTTTCGGTTAACGCCGGGTTTGTAAAAACCCGTAATACCAGCGCTGTCTGTAAGTGAGCGGTGAGCATAAACTGCTCGTTAGCACTGCATAGCCTCTAATGCAAAACTCGTAATCTAGGTGATAATGTGTTATTCAATAAAGCTCTTAAAAAAATGCTGTCACAATGGGCTAGATTCTATAATTATTTCTACTTTGGCAAGCTCAGGTCAAAATCATATTTAAAGTACAATGTAATGTCAAAATACATAGTTAAATATATACACAAAATAAAAATTACAAGCAGCCACAGTAAGTAGGGTTACCAGAGTTGTTCCTTGGTTGGGACTAAAGTTCTCACTACGGACCTCATATTTAAAAGCTCTCCGCTCAGGCGAGATGCTCTAGGACATCGCGTCAGTATGAAGAGATCCCTAAAAAAAATGCTAGAAGCACAAATTTTTATTTGAAAGGTATTTATCTCACTATGTAGGGTTCTTGATGTGAATGAGAGACAACTACATTACAATAGAAAAAAACAGGTTTCCAAGAAGGCAACCACCCTCAATGTATAAAAATCCAAATGTCCATTTTATTAAGTACACATAGTACAAGAATATAAAAACAAGTTGAGCAGCATCAAAAAATGTACAAAAGCAGTAAGTAAGATCACAGTCTTACGCATTTCAGCATAGATTTGCCGTAATCATAGACCTGATGTGAATTAGTTACAACATACATTTAAAGAACCAACTCTCACCTGATTGGTACCTTAAAAACATACACCTACTGCTTTAATTAGATAGCTACACTAGGTCCTAAAGACCTCCCTCTCTCTCTCTCCTGTCATTTTATTTTTACTTTTATTTATACAGGTTCATTTCTCTTCAGAACTTTTACTCTTAAGAACCAGAGCTTTATGTCATCAGCCCCAAAGAGAGCTCAAGCATAGTTATATAATTCTATCATACTAGCTATACAGATTGTTTAAAGAAACTAGTATATATAATTCTATTGCATAACTTGAAGTAAATTTTTCAAAGGAGAAAAACAGGTATGTGGAAATCTCCTATATGCAGGTTTCCTATACACTCTAGAACAATCAGACTAGGACCAGCAAGACACTTATTTACATGGTTAATTAACCTCTTACTATAAGAAACTCATTACATTGTTCCAAAAGATAGACAATACTCATTTTCATATTTTACACTTTATGGGGGGGGGGGGGGAGTTTTGTAAAAAATGACCAAACTATATGTTAACACCTTCACTCTCAGAAGGTAATAATGTCATTAGCTGAGTTGAAACCTGTTGGAATCAATGTGCCCATCTTATTGATCCAATACACTTCTTGTCTAGCTAAGATTGGACCATTTGTCACCTCCCCTAGGAGGACTCTTGATAAGTTCTATAGCATTCCATTTAAATGTTGACACATTCTGATGGTGTTCATCTATAAAGTGTTGTGCTAACTCTGAGCACCTCATTTTATTTGTGATATATCCTAAGTGCTCTCTTATCCTCGTACGGACATCCCGGGATGTCATTCCAATATACTGTTTGGAATGTACCGAGCATTCAATCAGATATATCACAAAAGTAGAGGAACATTTAATACAACCTTTAGTGTCAAAATTCTGACCTGTTGAATATGACAAAAAAATTGGGGCCCACTTTTATGTGTTCACAAGCCTTACAACTTCTTCCACACTTGTATGTACCATTATGCGTAAGCCAAGAACTATGGCTTTTTGGTGTTCGCAATTGACTAGGCGAAAGCATGTTACCTAATGTTAGGTTCCTAGAGTATACAAATTTACATCCTTGTTTAATAGTATCCTTTAACAGATCATCTCCATACAGGATAGGCAAATACTTCCTCACAATCCTACAGACATCGTAGTATTGCGAGGAATATTTAGTTACAAACACAGGTCTATTTTGTATTTCATGTTTTCTTTCTTGTCTATTTTTCCTTCCTCCCAAAAGATCTTCCCTTTTACACTGTTGAACCTCCTTAAATGTATTTTTTATTAAGTTATCTGAATAACCTCTCTTTCTGAATCTGGTTGCCAAAGCACCAGCTTCTGCTTCAAAAGTATCCTCTTTTGAGTTGATACATCTGTTTCTTAGAAACTAACTTTTCACAATCCCTCTAAATACATGCTTCGGATGTGCACTTGAAGCATGCAATAGTGAATTGGCTGTAATGGCTTTACGATACAAGGATGTATGTATTTCTTTAGACTGAAAATCAAACATAAGTTTAATATATAAAAAATTAATCTCTGTCTTGTGCCACTCAAACGTAAAGTTTATCTCTGGTACACATGAATTTAGATATTGTACAAAACCTTCTGTCTCTCCTTGTTCAAAGGTACTGATGAATATAAGGTCATCAATAAACCTTTTATAGAATTTAATTCTGTCCCTGAAGGGGTTATTGTCCCCCAGAAGAAAGGTATATTCCAGCCAACCCATAAACAGGTTGGCATGCGAGGGGGCAAATTTCGCCCCCATCGCCGTACCTCTCTTCTGGAGGTAAAAAACCCCCTCAAATGAGAAGTAATTATGTTCCAACAGGAACACTATACATCTCAATACAAAATCTTTAACTTAATCACTGTAATCTGTTAGTAGATCTAGGAAAAAATGGACTGCTCTAATACCTAGGGAATGAGGGATAGAGGTATAAAGAGCGGTGACATCCACTGTCAACCAGCTCATATCCTTTTCTACCTTTACGTTTTCAACCATATTTAACATGTGTGACGTGTCCCTAAGAAAACTAGGTAAGGAGCCAACTAGTGGCTGTAAAACATTATCCACCCATTCCGACAAGTGTTCAGACAACGAGCCTATACCAGCCACTATAGGTCTCCCTTTTATGTCCTCTAGGCCCTTGTGGACCTTTGGCAGATGGTGGAATATAGGTAAGATAGGATTCTCTACCAAAAGATAATCCAATGTTTTCCTATCAATTATCCCCATATATAACCCATCGTCCAAAAGAGACTTAAGCTTTTTAGAAAATTTCACAGTTGGATCCCCACATAGTGGCTGATATGACTCGCCATCCCCCAATTGTCGATGGGCTTCCTTGATATATGTTTCTCTGTCCATTACTACCAAACAGCCACCCTTGTCCAATTGCTTGATTACAATAGACAAGTTATTTTGTAGAGAGGAAATAGCCTCTCTCTCTTTCTTGGACAAATTAGAGTGGCTTGTTCTGGCTGTAGTGTCCAGGTGAGCTAGATCTTCCAAAACTCTTTTATGGAAATGCTCAAGGGATTTTCCCCTAGACTGTACAGGGTACAATTTAGACTTATGTTTCATATTATGACTTGATGTTATACATCCCTGAGATGTTTGATCACTTTCTGCATTGAGAGACTGTAAGGCAACCAAATCCTGCATATCTGTAAATTCAACCATTGTGTTAAAACTCATTCCTGTACCAACATTCTCTGTATCTAACTCAACAGTTGTTTCTGTTTGCACATTATCCTGTTCAAAGAAGTGTCTACGTAGGGTTAAGGTTCTCACAAACCTATTTACGTCCAAAATGGTTTGGAAAAGATCAAATTTTCGAGTTGGACAGAACCCTAATCCTAAGTTAAGTACCTTCAGTTCAAATTGGTTAAGGGTATAGGAAGAAATGTTTATAACTATATTCTCCTGTCTCATTGTATTGTTGACCCCTTGATCATATACCTGTTTCTTGCTCTGGTACCTATCACGTTGTCTGTCCCTCCTCCTCCCTTGACCTTCATAGCTGACCGAAAAAACGGTGCTACTTGAGTATTGATACTTGAAGTATCTTCAAGGTTTACTGCTGGTGTAGCCACAGATGTACCTTGATTACTAAAGGTCATACCTTTATCCTTACCACCAGATTTAGAATTTTTTGCAGTAGTACCTGTGTTTACATGTTGTGTCTTTGCAGCTACTGTACTCATATTTGTAGTTAATATATGTGATGGACGTTGTTCAGTGGGATTTCTCACTAGTTGTTCCTCACTGTTCAAGTATCCTTCCCCTTCTGAGTTAGAGCTATCAGCGCAGGAGGTGGAGAAGTTAGAAAAAGATTCCTCATCTGTGTTCTCATTATCAGTAACATTAAAACTGACTTTCTTATTTTTGTTACTCCTATTGTTTCTCCTCCTCCTCCTCCTGTGATGAAACCCTTGTGTAGACACATTACTCTGTACATCATCCTCATCACCTTGTCTCAATCTGTATTGCCTACGTTGTTAAGACTTATACCATATAAAGACTTGGCCTGTGCTATAGTCTTTCTGGTCCCTTAAGAATTTAATATGTTTGGTCTGTATGATCTCTTTCTTATGTGTTTAAACTACATTCTCCAAGATTTTATCAAATTCAACATATTCCTTATTCATCTGAAAGTTATTCAATTCTTGTTGTAAAGACAAAATATATTGTCTAACAGAGTTAAGCTGCTCCAGTTTGTACTTGACTAACATAGCCATTAGCCTTAAAGAGCATTCAGACAGTATTTGGTTCCACTCTTTAACAAACTCATCATCATTAACCTCAAATGTAGGGAATTTCTTCACTCTCAATCCCCTGGGGATCATATTTAAAGGGATATATTTGTTCATTATCCAAGTATCAAGTTTCAATCTTAGCTCTTTCAAACGTAGTAGTTCCAAGTTAAAGAATAAGTCACTCAATTTAGTGTTAGAACTGTCCATAGAGAAAAATTCATCCAGCTCAAGTCCTATCAAGTCTCTGTCATCAACCACTGACAGTGAGTAAAAATCCTTATGTTCAGAGGGTATCTCCATATTTGTGCTGCTCAATACCAAAATATGTTCATATTTAAACTCCAATATTCATATATACGTTTAAGTACTGTCCTTGTTAATGGTTCATTTTTAGTGTATGAAGCAGATCATAGGTAAGAGTGGCTCCCGGTATGGGAAGAATATTTAACAAAAAGGAAGCAGTTTAAGGAGTCACTCTTATGTAAATATATATATATCTTGTCCGCAGAGTTAGTTTATAATACAACTTCACCCAATGTACTGTAATATTCTTCAGTATTGCAGGGGGATGGGTATGTGCAGGCGAGTGGCTAATGTTGGAGCGCAAATAAACATACAAATAAACAATGCCAGTATCAAGCAATCGCTGTGTGACTCACCGCTCCAAGGATATGGTTCTGTCAGGCTTGCTGGAGGAACTACCTTTCATAGAGCTTGCATAGCCCCTTCGTTCTCTCTGCCGACTTCCACAAACGCCGGGCCCACTCCAGGAGTTTCCTTTAACCCCGCTACACTCGCAGCTCGTGTGCCCGGCTCCTATGTGTGACATCACTCTCCGGCGTGCCTTGATCTCCTCTGCGCTGTCTTTCCTTACGCGCCGCTCTATAGCCACTCACCACTCTCACACCTCCGCTACCAATCCCCACTCCATCTCCAAAGTCTGGGCTTAATCTCCAGTTCAAGGATCCGCTTTGCTGAACCAAGGTAGGGTCTCAATATTTTGAAACAAAGGAGATTCCCACTCCTCTAAGATATAGAAAAAAAACGGGTTTCCAAGAAGGCAACGACCCTCAATGTATAAAAATCCAAATGTCCATTTTATTAAGTACACATAGTACAAGAATATAAAAACAAGTAGAGCAGCATCAAAAAATGTACAAAAGCAGTAAGTAAGATCACAGTCTTACGCGTTTCAGCATAGATTTGCCGTAATCATAGACTCAATGTGAATTAGTTACAACATACATTTAAAGAACCAACTCTCACCTGATTGGTACCTTAAAAACATACACCTACTGATTTAATTATATAGCTACACTAGGTCCTAAAGACCTCCCTCTCTCTCTCTCCTGTCATTTTATTTGTACTTTTAATTTTATTTATACAGGTTCATTTCTCTTCAGAACTTTTACTCTTAAGAACCAGAGCTTTATGTAATCAGCCCCAAAGAGAGCTCAAGCATAGTTATATAATTCTATCATACTAGCTATACAGATTGTTTAAAGAAACTAGAATATATAATTCTATTGCATAACTTGAAGTACATTTTTCAAAGGAGAAAAACAGTTATGTGGAAATCTCCTATATGCAGGTTTCCTATACACTCTAGAACAATCAGACTAGGACCAGCAAGACACTTATTTACATGGTTAACCTCTTACTATAAGAAACTCATTACAGTGTTCCAAAAGATAGACAATACTCATTTTCATATTTTACACTTTATGGGGGGGGGTCTAAAAAAAATCCCAAAGACGTTACATGATTTTTCTCCATGACGGTGAGCTTTTGAATATTAGACCCTATATCCTCTAACCATCTTATGCCTGCAGGCTTTGATGTTTTATCTCACAAAATGTAAGCTGGTAAGTTTGTCTGAAAATACACAATGCACTTATTTTACTTACAGAAAGCGTCATGTATGTGAAACTGGAAGCAAATGCAAGGTAAGTTACACTTAGAACAGTACAATTTGATTTGTACTTGATTCAAAAACAATTTTTTCATCAGTGCCTGTTGCCCTATCATATTTGCTCTCCCTTGCCTAATCCTCTATATAAAGCTACTAAACTTATCAAACACTCAGGGCCAGATTACAAGTGGAGCGCTAAATATCGCTTTCCACTGTGTAATACCAGCACAGTTAAAGGGACAGTCTAGACCAAAATAAACTTTCATGATTCAGATAGAGCATGTCATTTTAAACAATTTTCCAATTTACTTTTATCACCAATTTTGCTTTGTACTCTTGGTATTCTTAGTTGAAAGCTTAACCTAGGAGGTTCATATGTTAATTTCTTAGACCTTGAAGCCCACCTCTTTCAGATTGCATTTTAACAGTTTTTCACCACTAGAGGGTGTTAGTTCACGTATTTCATATAGATAACACTGTGCTCGTGCACGAGAAGTTATCTGGGAGCAGGCACTGATTGGCTAGACTGCAAGTCTGTCAAAAGAACTGAAAAAAGGGGCAGTTTGCAGAGAGATAATCACAGAGGTATATTAATATAACTGTGTTGGTTATGCAAAACTGGGAAATGGGTAATAAAGGGATTATCTATCTTTTAAAACAATAAAAATTCTGGTGTAGACTGTCCCTTTAAGTAAATAGAGGAAAGAAAGGATGGACAACAACGGAGCACTCAAAAAATATAAATAAAAGAAGGGGAGGGCAGGAAACCCTATCAGGTAAAATAAAACATAACTTTTAATAATATAGTAAATAAAATATGTAGTGTAATATGTGCATTAATACTTAGATTAAAAAATAAAAATACAACGAGCCAGTAACCACAACGGTCAATATGAAAAACTATCCTAGTTAAATAACTGATAATGCTGATAAGTGAAAATCTGCTTTTGAGCTATACACCAAAAAGAAAATTAACTGAAAAAGAGGTATGACCTCGCAACAAATTACTCTAAGTATGGTGTAAGTTCAACGGCAGTACAGTTATAAATAAAGTAACAAAATTCTATATTTAAAGATCGCTATTAGAGGGCTACTTTCCTTGAGTCCAGTAGCCCTCTAATAGTGATCTTTAAATATAGAATTTTGTTTTTCATATTGACCGTTGTGGTTACTGGCTCGCATTTTTCTTTTTTAATCTAAGTATTAATGCACATATTACACTACATATTTTATTTACTATTTTATTAAAAGATATGTTTTATTTTACCTGATAGGGTTTCCTGCCCTCCCCTTCCTTTATTTATATTTTCTTTGAGTGCTCCGTTGTTGTCCATCTTTTCTTTCCTCTATTTACTTTAACTTTGACTATTTGGACTGTGAGCACCCCCCACATTTAATAAATTTAATTTCTTAAGCATACTATAGTGGGGTGTATATATATATATATATATATATATATATATATATATGATTTTTTTCCCTTCATTCTCATTTTTGAAGTAATACCAGCACACAATGGTATTACAAGTTAACAGCAATGCGAATGCGAGCTCGCATTCGCTTTGCTTGGAAGCATTGTGCTCATGAGAGCGCGCTTCCATAGGCTCCAATGGGAGCCTCGTTCTGATGCCATCAGAGACGGCATCAGAGCCTCACACAGCGAAGGGGGTAAGTAGCACAGCGATGGCAGCATATTTTTAAATACATATGTATATGACTATGTGTACATATTAACACATAAATATAAATGTATATATTCATATATATTTACTGTGAGCATACAGTTTCCATAGAACACAATGTAAAGTCATTTTTCAGTGCTGTACCCACTCCCACCAACTTTAGACCCCCAAAACTGCCTAGTGTAGTTGTTTTTAATTTTAAAAAAATGTTCCTTTTTTAAATTAAAAACTATAATGCCCTATATTTCAAGCTTGCTGTAGCAATAACCAGCCACTTGTAATGGCTGGTTATTTATCGTGCACCTGCAAATGGGCAAAGTTGTCCGTTTTGGGGGCGTGCAATAATTTAGCACTCCACTTGTAATCTAGCCCTCACTGTGCACAAGGTTTCTGGGCAATATACTTCAGGCTCTTCTAAATAACATGAAAATAATGCAAAATAATTAATGAAAGGATATTTTTTTACTGAATAAAAAGAAACAATTTATAGGGAATTACATTGTTGTCCCTTTAAAATCTGTTGGTCTTCAATAATCTGTAAGGTGTTTTAGTTTCAGATCAAAGGGCTGAGACATTAAAGTCATTACTTGTTGTGCATATATTTTGTAATAAATAAAATTCAGCCTTTGTTAAAGTGTGGATTTAGTTAATATCCAAACAAGTGGCAAATAAAAAAGTGGTTGAAAATCAATATCACCATAGACATTCATCTTGAACTCTGAGTAATGCCATTCCAAATGAGCACTCTTTATAAATAATGTTTTGATCTTTATACATTTCAAAATAAATCTCTTAGCTGATGTCTGGTTTTTTTTTGACAAAACTTCAAAGCTCTCTTTTTTTTTTTAAGATCTGCATAGTCAGAATTTTGGCAGACAGTGCAATCAGAAATCTGGCGTCTCTTAAACACAATAACATCTTTGCTGTACAGGAAAGAAAACGCATTTCTTAAACATGCAATACAATCATATTGAATACAGCGATGTACAAATAAGCACCCGTTTTTAGTTTTCTTGGTGAAGAATGAGTTAGATAAAATATTATAGAATCTTGTGAGAATATTTATTGAAAATATATTTTCGTATTGCTATTATTTATGAGCAAATTTTATTTTAATATGATTTTGAATTTATACATATTTATAATAAAATAAATACAAAATCATGCAAGTACAATCTCAAACATCACTTCTATAGGTGATTTTCCAGATATGTAAATCTGATTCCTAAAGCTATATATTATTTGGACATGTTTTCAATCAAAAACAAATTAAGCAATTTGTGCCATTCCATTGTATATAATAATCAAGAGGTGGCCCTTCCACAAATACATCCTTCCAAAACTTCAGTTTTTAAAAGAAATATATCATGTGTAATAATGTTTTTTTTTAATGTCTTTTTATTGACATACAGTACAGCCTGGAAACATTACATGTATCTATGATAACACATATAGCAAGATAGTCAATCACGTGTAAGAGCAATATAAGATTGCATAATGTAGGTATAAGAGTAATATTACAATCTTAGTATACATCAGTTTTACAATAAGTAAGTAAATGTAGTGGGAAGACCTTCTATGGCAAGCTATGGGTCACTCATTGACCACTCTCTTGTAGAAATCAACCAAGTATAAGGTTATCCTTAAGAGTTAATTCAGAACGCTCATATTGAATACATAACAAAACTTAAAATCTTAAATAGCTATAAATAAGTTATAATGGAAAAAATACCCCAACCTGAAACTAATGGCATCTTTTGGACCACTATATACTCGATCCTTGTATAGAGGGGAAGTGGTAGAAAGTAACAAAATGGAAAGTATCGCTTTTGGGCCCCTGATAAACACTAAAAGGGATGATAGGAGTTGAACTCAGATTGAAATATACATATACAGTATATATATATATATATATATATATATATATATATATATATATATATATATATATATATATATATATATCAGGTGTTGCTGTAAGATACACAGTAATTGGGCTAAGCCATAAATGTTGCAAATAAAACCCACTTATTATTAAACAGCAAAATTAAAGAGTGTAAAACTAGGCTGCAAGCATATCCATAAGCCTAGAAGTGATACGTGGATGGCTAATGAAAGCTAAGGTTAGTGGGTGTACTAGATTTTATCCATTTTTGACGAAAATGTCTGTCTTTAAAGAAGGAAGGACAGAGCCATTTACACAAATAAAAAATTATATAATATGAGAATAATAACCTCAAAAGTTAGGCAAACCAAACTCTCTCTGTCCCGGCCACTGACAGCACGACAGCAGGTCACCATATCAAGAGACAGGAGAATAAAAAATTAAAGTAAACAATCTTCAGATGGCCCTGGCTGGTATAGAATTTTTTTTATACAATACATCCTAATAGTTGTACATAAGTAGGGATGGGCGAATGTGTTCATATTCAAATTCGAATGTTAGAACGAATGTTATTGTAGAAATTCAATTTACATAATAGAATGTTGATAAGAACGAATATTCTTAAAAATTCTATTATCGAATGTTATTTACAGTTTTCGAATGTCACTTTCGAATTCGAATGTCACTTTCGAATTTGAATGTGACATTCGAATTCAATATCACATTCAAATTCGAATATTACATTTATAAAACACAGTTGTAGACTAGAAATACTATTTCGAATTTAAATGCTACATTCGAATTTGAATGTAACATTCAAATTCGAATATTACATTTATACAACACAGTTGTAGACTAGAAATACTTTCACATTCGAATATTACATTTATAAAACACAGCAATAGGGGTATATTTATTAAAGTGCGGACGGACATGATACGATGTGGCGTATCATGTCCGCTGCACATCGATAAATTCCGATAGCATACGCTGTCGGCATTTATCATTGCACCAGAAGTTCTTGTGAACTGCTGGTGCAATTCCGCCCCCTGCATATTCGTGGCCAATCGGCTGCTAGCAGGGGTTGTCAATCAACTTGATCGTATTCGATCGGGTTGATTTCTGTCCGCCGCCTCAGAGCAGGTGGACAGGTTATGGAGCAGTGGTCTTTAGACCGCTGCTTTATAACTTCTGTTTCCGGCGAGCCTGAAGGTGAATGTGACATTCAAATTCAAATATTACATTTAAAAAACACAGTATTAGACTAGAAATACTATTTTGAATTCAAATGTGAAATTCGAATTCCAATATTACATTGATTCAACTCAGTTATAGACTAGAAATACTAGTTTGAATTCGAAAAGGACATTCAAATTCGAATTCGAATGGGACATTCGAATTCGAATATTACATTTAAAAAACACAGTATTAGACTAGAAATACTATTTTGAATTTGAATGTGACATTCAAATGTAGTATTCAAATTCAAAAATTAAATTTATCAAACACAGTTGTAGACTAGAAATACTATTTTGAATTCGAATGTGACATTCGAATTTGAATATTACATTTCGAAATTGAATGAATACATAGCTAAACATTCTATTATTCAAACGAATATTCGAAAATAGAATGTTAGAATGTTATATAAACATTCGAAATTCGATTAGAACGCACAAATGTATCAAAACTCATTTTAAATTTCGAATTTTTAGAAACATTCGCCCATCCCTAGATATAAGACATCAAAATGTATTTGACAAAAGCAAAATGACTAAAGAAACTAACTAGTAACTTATAATATCTAGTGAATCTAAATACATAACAGACATGCAAGCATGTAAAAGACAAATCTTCTTAAAAACTACTAAGGAGTCCTCTGTAATTATGTCTTAGAATCACAAGTTACACTGTTATGTCTCCTGTACAGGTATCACAGACATATTACAATTATCCAGATGTGTGATAAATACTGCCAAAAATGTAGGTGTGTCAAAGACAGATATCTCTAAAAAAATTAAGCAAAAACAAGAGAGGTGCCACATGTGTGTATTTATAAAATAGGAGATGTCACAGGACACAAATATGTGAAGGGCACTCACATTTGTGAAAGGCACTTCACTGTGCCAAATTACTGTAAGCAGGCGGGATCTTTTACAGGAATCGAGCTAGCTGAACTCCGGCAAAGCAGGAACACTTAATTCTCTCAGTTATGGGCTCTAGTTATAAGACTCCAGGTTGCGTAGGCTTAAGTATTACACCGTTGCACCGAATGCTAAAAATGTCAAATACATTTATCAAAATGGTAAAACATCAAGTAAAAACACTCTTTAAAAAACGTGTAATCTAAGCATCTGATTTTAGAAACAATGCAATGTGTTTCTAAGCATAAGAGCCGTTTCATCAGGCATGTTCTGTTCACTAATAATTCACCTTTAAACAAGGCTACCCTACCTATCAAAAATGTGCCCACCCATTCAATTTTTTAGAGTCATCACATCGTTTGCGGGAGGAGAGAGAACAGCCAATCATTGAACGCTATTCCACCTATTTCCTTAGGATTTGGTGTCCTTATCCACTCTGGAGACATTGGACTTGATGATATTAGTACATCATTATATATGGTATTTACTGAGCATTTATGACGTACATATCATAGACGTAGAAATACCACAGTATTTTTGTATTTTTGGCATTGTTTGTTTTTAGCGCCTCCTATTCTGATAGTGTAGGACCACCAGAAAAAGGAGTTAAGAAGCAGACCGCTGCTCCTTAAGTCGTCCACCGACTCTGAGGGGGCGGACAGAAATCTGCCCTATCCCATACGATCGGATTCATTGACACCCCCTGCTAGCGAATCTGCAAGGGGACAGCAATGCACAAACAGTTCACCAGAACTGCTTGTGCAATGATAAAGACCGACAGCGTAAGCTTTCGGCATTTATTGATATCTGGCGGACATGATCACTAGAGCGGATCATATCCGCCAGACAAATGATAAATCGGCCCCTAGGTCTCCACTTGCACTATCCTGACGTGAGCAAATTTAGATTACGCTCAAGAGAATGTGTTTAATTTTAAATTGTAATTCAGGTGCAAGTTAACACAGGTGTCATATTGGTTATAGTGTAACAATAGTGTGCCACTTAAAATCTGGCCCTAAATGTTTTATTTTATTTTTTTGTAATAAAGTCCTATAGTACAAGTATGTATATGGCAAGAGAGATCTTTCATTCATTGCTTTTGTCACCAAATCTGAAAATTACTTGAAATATTACATAAAAAGTTTAAATTCAAAGAGTAATGCTTGTTTGTTTTTTACATCTAATACAATTGTAAACTCATTATACTTGAGTATAAAAGGAGTGAAACAGTCTTACTGACATGTGTTATGTCCTCACAGTCCTTTTGTGATGCATCGTAGTACCTCTGCTTTTAATTATTACAGTTTTACAATTACAAACAAATGTTAATTATGTTTTTTCTCTCTAGGTGTGCATTGTGCAAAAAAGAGACTCCAAGAAAATGTACGCAATGAAATACATGAACAAACAGAAGTGCATTGAAAGGGATGAAGTACGGAATGTTTTTAGAGAACTACAGATTATGCAGTGCCTTGAACACCCTTTTCTGGTTAACCTATGGTAGGTTTCATTCGGTAAATGTGTTTAATATAAAATATTATGTTTAAAACCAATCCAGTCAGTTGTAATCATCTCTAGCTGACAAATTCCTGGTTGGAACCAAAATCTTACATTTTTTTTTAAATATGTCTCAAAGTTTTGACTATGTTTGCAAAATATGTTTTACTGTAGAGAGGAAATCAACTGGGAATAGACAACACTCAATAGTCTGCCATGAGGTATGATACCCACCCAGAGTGCCGCCACTTTTAGCCCAGAATATGCTTTATCCTGTAGTATATCAGTCTAACCCCATCTATAAGGACAGTGCAGTCCCAAAATACCAGGCAATTATATTCCGAACAAAGGATTTTTACAGCTACCCGCAGACATAGGCCTTGTCAGTAAAGGTGCAGCTATATCTCTCTAGCCATCCAGAGCCCTGGGTCAGTCTGCAGGCCTGGAAGCCAAATAAACTAAACATTAACTAGATGGTATCCAAAGTCTTGTTGCATCTAGTATTTTATATATAATACATACTTAGTTGTTTATGTTACAAGAAAGTGATGTGCCTTATTTTATCAAGGACACTGCACTTGTTTGGTAGCCTGTTTGCTTGCTCATGCTTATTCTTCCAGTATGAAATTAGTAATTTAGCCTCAACACAAAATGATGTTAATTTGTTAATTGATCCTTAAACAGAACAAAGAAAACGCGTGCATAATCCATCCATTTTATGCATGTTAATTCTTGATAAGTTTATTATATTTATGTCCGGCATTTAAACAGATTGTTTGATTGGTTTGTCACACAAAAAAAATGTTCAGTGAAGCGATAAGGATAAATAACTAAAGGAACAGATGATGCAGATCTTTAAAGGGATATTAAATAGTATATAAATGCTAGATAAAATTATGTATTAAAAGTAAAGATTAGCTTGAAAATGATAAAGTAAAGTTTTTTACTTTCTATAAAATACTTCGTTTTCTATAAAGAAATGGTTGCCACCATGTTGAAAACTAGATATTTCCTCTTATCTCTCTATTTTGCTGAGAACAATTAGAAACAGATATAAAACGGACAATAATGTGTCCAACACCGAACTGTACAAACAATGGGGTATATTTATTATAGTGCGAGCGGACATGATACGATGTAGCGTATCATGTCCGCTGCACATCGATCTTGTGAACTGCTGGCGCAATACCGTCCCCTGCCCCAGCAGGGGGTGTCAATCAACCCTACCGTATTCAATCGGGTTGATTTCTGTCCGTTATGGAGCAGCGGTCTTTAGAGTTTGATAAATTGGCCCTTATGACTGTGTGGAATATGACCATGTTAAAGTATTCAACAGGGTACCCCCACACTCAGCCATTGTTTGCAGACAGTATAGTAACAGCAACAGTGTCACGGCTATGTTGACACCTGCATACTTACCATGAGACACCAAAAACTGTTGGATTCTATTCAACTAAATTATGGCTCCCATTTATGAAGCTGCTTAAGTAGCTTTGTTGCCGTTTCAGACCAAGCTTGCTCATGCGAATATTCAACTGAAAGTCAGAGGTTGAGCTCAATTCATTTAAGATGTCGGTAGAATGTTTTTTTATAATGGTAACTGTTCATCTTACTGCTCTGACAGAAAGTTTGGGGCAATTCATTAGGAGTGTTCATTATTCCCAAATGCCCTTTGAACTGTACCATGAATATGAAAGTCATAAGATTATAAACATGTTTATGAAGTATTGTATAGGCTGTATATGCTGATCATGATGATGTGTAACGGCAAAATAAATAATAAAAAGTACATTTCAGGTAATATCAAGTACTTTTTACTGAGGTACTAGCTACTACTGAGCATGTGCAAGAGTTTACAGTGTAAACGTATATGAGTATGTAATTTGTTGATGGTTGTCACATGATACAGAAGTCTTGCAAATGGAAGTTTTAGTTTATACAAACTGTTTTAGACTATAAAGTAATGGTTACCACCATGCGCTAACATCTAGCTTTCCCCTTATTTAATTTATTTTGCTGAGGACAATAAAGGACATATATAAAACAAGTAATAAAGTCTTCAAACACTGAACCTCAAACACCAAACTGTGCAAACAATAACTTTGTGGAATATAATAATGATACAGTAAAAGCAGGGTTTTCCTCAGCCATTAACTCATAGTTAAATTACAGAATACAATGTGACAAAACAGATAAAGTATGTTGCAAACTTTTTTATTACACATAATTAAACATATTATATTACAACCTCATACTGTTTAATGACCCTTTAAATCAATCTGCAGAATGTTTTTTACTCATGGCACTAATCTGAGCCTGTAATGTATTCTCATCTTTTGACTTGGGGGTGGATTTACCCATGTCTGGCAGACATGATACGCTGTAGCGTATCATGTCTGCCAGACATTGCTGAATGCCGACAGCATATGCTTGTGCAATGCCGCCCCTGCAGATTTGCAGATATGCAAGGGGATATCAATCAACCCGATAGTATAGGATCGGGCAGATTGATGTCTGCAGCTTCAGAGCAGATGGACGAGTTAAGGAGCAGTGGTCTTAAGACCGCTGCTTCTTAACTCCTGTTTCCGGCGAGCCTGAAGACTTGCACGGAAACAGGGGTATTCAGGGCCATTTGGCCCTTGATAAATCGGCCCATGGTCTTTAAGAGACATACCTCCTTTAGTTTCAGATTGTCTTCTTCCTAGAAACTGTGTCTCTGATCAAGTTAACTTCTGTATTTGCTGAGTTTACCACCATCCCTCTACCATACCTCCCAAGATGTCCTGAAGATTGGGAGAGTGGTGTCTTATAGAGGTATTACCTGTTTTTTCAAGGCTGGATTGACCTTGTTAAGCAGGATCAGACTGATATACTTTAGGAAAGTTTTTCTCTGTGAAACGTTTTATGGGGCTAAAAGAAGCTGCTCCTAAGTGGCCATAGAACAAGCCAGTGAGCTGTTGTTCATTCCTGAGAGAGTGCTTATGTTTCTGTACATATTAGTCATATTATCTTGGGTGAAGTGCTGAATAAGCAGTGGGCAGAGCTGGGTGGGTAGTGGGTTGATCAATGCAGGGCTATGATGTCCTTACCGATTTCTTAAAGGTCCTGCTGAACTGTAACATGGGTAGCAAGCAAAGCTAAACAAAACACAAACAGTGCTGCAGAATGCAGAGCAGGTGGGCTCTCTGCACTTCCCTCACTCAGTTATATATATATATATATATATATGTAAATAAAAAAATATTTTGAATGTTTGTAAATATATAATGATTCAAATGTGCCAATAGACTCATGTGAGAGGGTGAGCAGGGTGGGAAGCAAAGGTTCCTGAGAAGATGAGTTAGAGGGAGTGAGAGGTAAATTAATGTGTGTGGGGGACATTGAGGTGAGAGTGTGAGAAGGATGTTGTGTGTGAGGTGGGATGATGAGCTGGTGGTTGAAAAGATTTTATGTGTAATGTGATCAGTGATGTCATTAATGATGTCATGCAATACTTCCAAGGGGGGAGTGTATGCAGTTTAAGTTAGAAATCATAAGCAATAAATGAGAGGCTATGCAAACCCCACTTGAAAATCCCACAGAATAAATGGCCTGTCAGTAAAGTATGCCGATGGTAGAATGGAAATCCACAAGGATTGTATACACACTTTCCTTCCAATGTAGCGGGCTTACAGTAAGGATAGCAGACTTGATAGTAAGTCCCACTCTAGGAGGTATAGGGAATCCACAACTGTATCAAGCATAACAATCTTACCTCCTAGTAAGCGACTTGCTCAATAAGGACCACTCACCAATGACTACATGGAAGTCAGATGTATAGTCCGGAGACCTCCTTGTAAAATCCTGTGCAGCTTGTAAGCCCAGTCTGCTTAGTCGAGATGGGCGTGTGCTCCTAATTGGCTCTGATAAAGGACATGTGTGTTGGTGTATGTCAGCCTGGGAGTTGTCATTTTGTTTGTTTGGTTTAAGTTATAAATCTCCTTGCTTTTAAGCTTTTGATAGAAAACCCAAACTCTGGCTTTAACATACACAATTATACCAATATATATATATATATATATATATATATATATACATACATATATATATATATATATATATATATATATATATATATATATATATATATACATATATATATATATATATACATACATACATATATATATATATATATATATATATATATATATATATATACATATATATATATATTTATATTAATTATTTACGTTATATGTTTATATGTTTGTATAAATATATGATTCAAATGTGCTAATTGTGCTATTCTGAAGGAAGTATACATTGTAATTTTTTATTTATATATTTTGCTATATTAATTGTTATCACTTCCATGTAAGTTACTGAAAATAGTGTAAAATTCCTTCAAGTTCCATTAGCAACCACTTGCAGTATCTGATGTAGGAAATTCAGATGATGAGCAGCTTATCAATAATTTAGAATCAATTCACTTACACATTCAATGACTTCTCAGGCAGGTCTGGAATACTGTTTTAAACATACAGTTTATGCTAAATAGACACAATTTGGATATGGTTAATGAGTAAGATTTAAATCTATCCCATGGGAAGAAAAAAATGTTCGATCATTAAAGGGACATTGTACTGTAATTTTTTTTGTGTTAATGGCCTATATTACCAGTAGAGCAATACATTTTTAATACTCTTGAGCGCTAACTGTGGGAGTGAGAGATGATATATAAGAGCTTGATCACTTTAGGGCAATGGTGAATGAGGTATAGGGAATCCACCGCTGTATCAAGCATAACAATGTTACCTCCTAGTATGCCGCTTGCTAAGGACCACTCACCAATGACTAAAGTTGTAGTTTAGTTTAGAATAGGTTTTTTTTTATTTTGGGTTGGGTTTTTTATTTTGGAGTTTTACAACAGTCTTAACTCTTTTTATTTTTGGTAGTTAGTTATTTTTTGTAATGGTATGGTTTGTATATTTTTTTTTAAGTAATGTTATTTTTTTTTTTAGTAATTTAAGTTGTTGTTTTTTATAATGGTTGGTTTGTTCATTTTTAAATAGAAATGGTAGGGTTTTTTTAAAAAAAAAGGTAAGGTTAGATTTTTTTATTTTCACAGGTAAGTTTTTAAAGGTAGTTTTTTGGTAAATGTAGGGTTAGTCTATTTTGCGTTAACTTAGGGGGTGTTAGGTTAGGGGGTTTAGATGTCAGTGGGTTATTTTGTGTTGGGGGGTTGGGTGTTTAGGGGTTAATAGTGTAAAGCGGTATTTTGTGATGTGGGGGGCTGGCTGTTTTGGGGTTATTAGTGTAGAAGATGACTTTGCAGTGGGGTGTGTGTCGGTTTAGGAGTTAACAGTGTAAAAAGGTAGTTTGTAATGTGGAGGGTGGCGGTTTAGGGATTAATAGTGTAAAGAAGTAGTTTGTGATGTGGGGGGGTGGTTTGGGGGTTCATAGTGTAGTTTAGTGCAATTGTTTCCTCCGGACAAATTATGGGTAGTGTAAATTACTGCGAGTTTGCACAAACACAATTGCGGTAATTTTAACAGCGTGCCACTTCTAATATGGATTTGAGCGCAAAGAACATTGCGATCTTGTAATCACGTTAATGCTCCTCACGCTAGCAATAGCGATCCACTTGTAATCTGGCCTGTAATGTTTCCATATACAAACATTCACTACATTATTTTAACTTTCAGAACTGCAAAATTCACTTTTCAAATCAGAACAATGAATTGACTTCATGCTGGCTAATACTAAGCACTGTAGGTTTTAGACAAGGGAGGCATGATACACAGGGGCCTATTTATCAAGCCGTCAACCACAAATATGCTGGAATTCCGCAGCGTATTTGTGCCAAGCCTGATTCGCCTTATTTATCAAAGGCTACATACTGGCAAAAGTAGAATTTTGTAACATAAAATACGATCCGCCGGTCAAAGTCCGACACAGATCGATGCTTACGTCATTACAGATGTTCCGAATGCAAATTCGGCACTATCTGACTACTTTTGCTACTTATCAAATTTCTACCAGGTACGCTCGGCACTATTACGGCCAGCGTACCTGGTTTTCAATCCGCCGCCCTGGAGGTGGCGGATGCCATAGGAAGCAATGGGAGTCTGAAAGCAGCGAAAGCTCATGTTCGCTGCTGCCCGATATCCCATTGATTCCTATGGGAGATTAAAGTTATGTTTACACCTAACACCCTAACTTATTAACCCCTAATCTGCCCCCCTACACCGCCGCCACCTACATTATACTTATTAACCCCTAATCTGCCCCCCCCACACCGCCGCCACCTACATTATATTTATTAACCCCTAATCTGCTGCCCCTACACCGCCACCTACATTATACTTATTAACCCCTAATCTGCCCCCCTACACCGCCGCCACCTACATTATACTTATTAACCCCTAATTTGCCCCCCTACACCGCCAACTACATTATGTTATTAAACCCTAATCTGCCGTCCCCAACGTCGCCGCCACTATATTAAATTTATTAACCCCTAAACCTAAGTCTAACCCTAACACCCACTAACTTAAATCTAATTTAAATAAATATAAATAAAATTACTATCATTAACTACATTATTCCTATTTAAAACTTAATACTTACCTATGAAATAAACCCTAAGATAGCTACAATATAACTAATAGTTATATTGTAGCTAGCTTAGGGTTTATTTTTATTTTACAGGCAAGTTTGTATTTATTTTAACTAGGTAGAATAGTTATTAAATAGTTATTAACTATTTAATAACTACCTAGCTAAAATAAAGACAAAAGTACCTGTAAAATATAACCTAACCTAAGTTACAATTACACCTAACACTACACTACAATTAAATACAATTAAATAAATTACATACAATTAACTAAATTATATACAACTATCTAAAGTACAAAAAAAAAACCCCACTAAACTACAGAAAATAATAAACAAATTACAAGATATTTAAACTAATTACACCTAATCTAATAGCCCTATCAAAATAAAAAAGGCCCACCCAAAATAAAAAAAAACCCTAGCCTAAATTAAACTACCAATAACCCTTAAAAGGGCCTTTTGTGGGGCATTGCCCCAAAGTAATCAGCTCTTTTGCCTGAAAAAAAATACAAACAACCCCCCCAACAGTAAAACCCACCACCCACACAACCAACCCCCCCCAAAATAAACTAACTAAAAAAACCTAAGCTCCCCATTGCCCTGAAAAGGGCATTTGGATGGGCATTGCCCTTAAAAGGGCAGTTAGCTCTTTTGCAGCCCAAAGCCCTAACCTAAAAATAAAACCCACCCAATACACCCTTAAAAAACCTAACACTAACTTCATCCAAGCCGGGCAGAAGTGGTCCTCAAGTTGGGCAGAAGTCTTCATCCAAGCCGGGCAGAAGTGGTCCTCCAGACGGCAGAAGTCTTCATCCAAAAGGTCCCTTTTAGGGCTATTGGTAGTTTAGTTTAGGCTAGGGTTTTTTTTATTTTGGGGGGCGGTATGGGGGGGAGCAGATTAGGGGTTAATAACATAATGTAGGTGGCGGTGGTGTAGGGGACAGCAGATTAGGGGTTAATAAGTATAATGTAGGTGGCGATGGGCTCCGAGAGCGGGCGGTTTAGGGGTTAATAACTTTATTTAGTTGCGGCGGGGTCCGGGGGCGGCAGTTTAGGGGTAAAACAATATAGTATAGTGTGGGTTCTTAGTGACAGTATACCAATAAAGCTGGGAAAAAGCCAAAGAGCAGCGAGATCGATGACTGTTAGTTAACAACAGTCCGCTGCTCATCGCCCCGTACTTGGTGCGCGGCTTTTTGACAGCTTTTTTGGTAACTTTGGAGAGCGTATTCAGGTCCGCGGCAGTGATGTTAGTCGATCTTAGGCGAGCGTATTGGTGCCGTTGAATGCAAGTAAGTTGAAAGGTTAATAAATAGGGGCCACAGGGTTAAATGTAGTCATAATTACAAAACGGTTTTTTTTTCTCTCAATTTCTCTAACAGTATGGTGGTTTTATTATGAATATATCAGTTCCACATTCTCATTCCATTTAAAAAAATAATAATTATTTAAACTGAGATTGAATATAAAGATGACCGAAATGGAGATTGAGATTTGATAAAGGGACTGTCAACACTAAAATTATTATTGTTTAAAAAGATAGATAATGCCTTTACTACCCATTCCCCAGCTTTGCACAATCAACATTGTTATATTAATATACTTTATAACATTTAAACCTCTTAATTTCTGCCAGTTTCTAAGCCACTACAGACAGCCTCTTATCACATGCTTTTTTATTTGCTTTTAACAGGAGATTGCTAGTTCATGTGGGCCATATAGATAACATTGGGGGGTAGTTATCAACGTGTCAACTTTCCTGCCTTCGCCGGCCCAATACGCCCGCCTAAGCTCGCCTCACATCGCGGCCGCGGACCTGAAAAAATTTGCCTAAGTTATCAAGTAAAGCTGTCAAAAAGCCGCGGGGCGATGAGCAGCGCACAGTGAGAGTTATCACTCATCCGATCTCGCTGCTCTTCGGCTGTTTGACAGCTTTCTTGCTAGCCTGTCACTAAGCACTCACACTAAACTACACTGTTCTACCCCCTATACCGGCGCCCCCGGAGCCCCCGCAACTAAATAAAGTTACTAACACCTAAACCGCCGCTCCTAGACCCCGCCGCAAGTCTTATAAATGTATTAACCCCTAAACTGTCGCTCCCGGACACCGCTGCCACCTACATTATACCTAGTAACCCCTATCCTGCCCCCCCTATACCATCGCCCTCTATAATAAAGTTTTTAACCCCTATCCTGCTGATCCCGCACCTCGCCGCAAATAAATAAATAGTTTAACCCCTAAACCGCCACTCCCTGAACCCGGCGAAACCGATATTAAATTTATTAACCCCTATCCTGCCCCCCCTACACCGTCGCCACCTATAATAAATTTATTAACCCCTATCCTGCCCCCCACTACACCGCCGCCACTGTAATAAAATTATTAACCCCTAAACCTAAGTCTAACACTAACCCTAACCCCCCCTAACTTAAATATTAATTAAATACATATCAATAATATTTCTATTATGAACTAAGTTAATCCTATTTAAAACTAAATACTTACCTATAAAATAAACCCTAATATAGCTACAATATAAATAATAATTATATTGTAGCTATCTTAGGATTTATTTTTATTTTACAGGTACCTTTCAATTTATTTTAACTAGGTACAATAGCTATTAAATAGTTATTAACTATTTAATAGCTTACCTAGCTAAAAACTAACCTAAGTTACAATTACACCTAACACTACACTATCATTAAATAAATTATTCCTATTTAAAACTAAATACTTACCTCTAAAATAAACCCTAAGATAGCTGCAATGTAATTAATAATTACATTGTAGCTATCTTAGGATTTATATTTATTTTACAGGTAACTTTGTATTTATTTTAGCTAGTTAGAATAGTTATTAAATAGTTATTAACTATTTAATAACTACCTAGCTAAAAGAAATACAAAATTACCTGTAAAATAAATCCTAACCTAAGTTACAATTAAACCTAACACTACACTATCATTAAATAAATTAAATAAACTACCTACAAATAACTACAATTAAATACAATTACATAAACTAACTAAAGTACAAAAAAATAAAAAAAATAAGTTACAAACATTTAAAAAAAATTACAACAATTTTAAGCTACTTACACCTAATCTAAGCCCCCTAATAAAATAACAAACCCCCCCAAAATAAAAAAATGCCCTACCCTATTCTACATTAAAAAAGTTCAAAGCTCTTTTACCTTACCAGCCCTTAAAAGGGCCTTTTGTGGGGGCATGCCCCAAAGAGTTCATCTTAGGGGTATGTGGGTGGTGGGTTTTAATGTTGGGGGGGATTGTATTTTTCTTTTACAGGCAAAAGAGCTGAACTCTTTGGGGCATGCCCCCACAAAGGCCATTTTAAAATTTACCTGATGTGCTATTACCAGATATATTTATTAGAGTGAGACCCCTTTCATTATTCCTTCCTGGAATCCCAGTTACAAGAAGTGTGGATATATTATTAAGTACTAAATAAATCTGAGCAGGATTTTGTGCAAGTTTCCTATATAAGGTGACACTAACCGCTCCTATTCACGCCAGACCTCTCTACCCCCCCCCTTTCCCGTCGGCCCACTGTGCCCACGGGTCATACCCCATACTTCCCTTTCCTTACTTGCTCGGCAGTGAGCAACTCCCCGGGGAGAGAACCGTCTGGCAATCCCACCCTCACAGTACATCTACAACCAACCTCTGCTTGAAATCAGGGAAGGAATAATTTTGTGCCAGTGAAAGTCTACTACCAGTCCGCACTCCTAATCATTCACCAGCAGTTAACTTCCCAGGTTGAGCTAGACATCACTGTCTAGAGGGGTCCCTGATATTCACTCTCTGCTCCACGACACGTTACAAATCTCATAATTAGAACCTCTCAACAACATTTCCAATTTGCTGGAATATTATGAGTAAGATGGCCCACTCACAGAAAAAGAAACAAAAGCACAGGGACATTCCAAAAAGGACTCTATCAGATCATTTCTCACATAAGAATACATTTGACCAAGATCTATCAGATGACGACTCAAGAGATTCCACCATATCAGCCAAGGATTCATCTCACCCTCTCTCACTTTCTGCTGAGAGAATGTCCCACTCCTCCTCCTCCTCCTCAATCCTTGAATCCATTAAAGATCTCTCTACCAAAATGGACTCACACTATACATCTCTGAAGCAAGAACTTAAAGCATCAGTGTCTGAGCTCAAGAAGGATATTTCCCAACTAGGGGAGAGAACAGATTCTCTGGAAAAGAAGCAGGAAGATCTTCATGTTGACCATTCCAATTTGTTGGCTTACGCCCAGTCACTTGCCGAAATGATATCTGGCCTGGAGACCAAACTGGCAGATCAGGAGGACAGATCTCGTCGTAACAACCTCAGAATAAGAGGTATTCCTGAGGAAGTTAATCCTTCTGAGCTACCTACTCATCTACAAACACTCTTTAATGAGCTTTTAGGTCCCACTCCCTCTCAAGAAAGCCTTATTGACAGAGCCCATAGAGGTCTTAGACCACGGAACGCACCCATGGGCTCCCCCAGAGATGTAATTGTGAGGCTACACTACTTTACATTTAAAGAAAGGATCCTCCGTGCCTCATTTCAAAATAAGGTCTTGAAAGAACCATTTCAGGACATAAAGATCTTTCCAGATCTCTCTACCCATACTCTGTCTAGAAGAAGACTCTTTCACCAAATTACTCAATGTCTTCGCAACAATGGCATCAAATACAGATGGGGCTTCCCTGTGCGCATATTTTTTCAATTTAATGATACCTCTTACACCATCACTACTCTTGAGCAGGGATTCCAGGTTTTGCAGTCCCTGAAACTTCTTACAGCTGACAATCTTCCTTCTATCCCCCAGGACACCTCAAAGGAGCTCAACCCCACAGCTGCCCCCTGGCGATCCCAACAACGAGCCTTCAGTTTCCATCCTACCAGAGAAGTAATCTCATCACCTCCATCCCTGAAGAGATCACTATTGTGAAGAGACACTCTCAATTTGCAATTCTCTGTTACTCACTTCACTTAATCCTACAAAGTACTCAAACCACCGGACCGCCCCCCCCTCCCATATAACATATCCATATGTTATTCCTGCCCCTCTCTTTCTTCAGAGGTTCCCCTCACAAAGACTCTGTTTATTTCTCTGGACTATCAGCCAATAGAGACTTGAAGTTGAAGGACGGGTAATGTAAATGTAAATTTACTCTGTAAAGGTTTATGCTTGAAATTCCTCCTCTAACATTTGTCTTCTGATTATTATTGTTTTACAGTTCATATTTCATGATTACACCCAACCACCTCACACATCGTACAATTAGCTTGCTCAACCCCCATCCCCACTTTTGGTATTTTCCTTCAGCCTAGACCCAAGTACGCCTACAGATCACATGTACTCATTCACTTAACTTACCTTACGCTTATTATTTTAAAATAGCTGAAAAGCGGTTTGAAACTACACATTTCCCATACTCCCCCTTACCTCACTTACACATCTTCACTACTTCTTTACTACATTAAGGTAAACCGAATCTCTTCCAAAAAGTTAGTACATGCCTTACTCACCACATAGTAGTCCTATCCCCCTGAGTTTTTATCCCACCTCCACTATTACATACCAGCTACAGCTACTCTCCTAATCTACTCATCACTATCATTCTTTTCTCCCAATCCGTATTTATTTAATATAGAGATACAGGGAAGTCTCTCAAGTTATTCTCCTTCTTACATTTGGGTTTTGGTTTATTCTCATCTTGTATGGTATGTTGTATTCTACATAAGTGCAATGTTTGAAATGTTTTTTACTGTTGTTTTATCACATGCTGTTTGCAATGGGTGGGTTTTCCCCCATCCATAGTTTATCTCCACTCAATGTACTTATCCTTAAGAACCTTTTTTCTTTTCTCTCTCACGTCAACCTTTCAAGTGCAGTATAACCTCTATTAGACACACCTCTCCCCCTTTAACTATTTTTTTTTGTTTCAATTTCACTATACCCCACATACACTAATCACATCACCTTTCCTTCCCCTCGAGGGTACATAGTGCCCCAGACAGAGACCTTATGACACTAGATCCTATCTGATCATAATCTCCACTAATTTTATCTCACAGTACCTAACACTAAACCCCTTCTCTTTCTTAACCCTCCCCTCCAGATTTCTTTCTAACTCTCCCCTTACCCATCTCTTATCCTCCAAGGTCTTCACCTCTCTTTTCTCACCACGTAACATTCTCATTAAAAGTCTATACGCTAAGCAACTCCTGCCTCCCGTTGCTCTCCCCCCCCTTCTCCCTTTTATCCCCCAATTCGAGCGGCTTTTGCCCGCTGCATCCCCTCCCCTTAACTCACTTAAGTGGGCACTTTGAAATTAATAGGAATTCATTTTTTCTTTAAATATCTCTCTCCAGTAGACTCCTGAACTTTGACCTAAGAAACATAATCCTACTTCCACAATGTCAGAATTTAAGTTTATTACCCTTAACTCCCAAGGGCTTAACTCCCCGACCAAACGTAGTTTAATGATTAACATGCTTACACGAAACAAAATTGACGTAGCCTTTATACAGGAGACACACTGGCTAAATAGTACAGATTTCACACATACATACAGGAAATTCCCTACAGTAGTTACCTCGTCCTTTCACTCCAAAACCAGAGGGGTCGCTATATTGATAGGTTCCTCTAGTACGTATGAAGAAATTTATGTAGAAAAAGACACCCAAGCACGCTTCTTAATTTTAATTTGTAAACTCAATGATAAATTATTTACACTGGTAAATATTTATGCTCCCAACTCAGGACAAATTCGTTTTCTTAGACTACTTCTGGAGTCGGTTTCGGCTGTGACCCAAGGGGAACTGATCTTGGGTGGAGACTTTAACCTTATCTGGAGTCCTTTGGTTGACAGAATGGGCCCCCCAATTTCCACCTCGGAGAGGACACTACGCCCGCTTGCTAATGCTTTTCAAAATCTAATTAAACAGTATGACCTCTACGACGTCTGGAGAGCGTCACACCCGGATAGACGAGAGTACACCTTTTATTCAGCTCCCCATAAATCACACACCCGAATTGATCTCTTTTTCTTGAGCTCACGTCTCTTGTGTACAGTATTGGACGCAACTATTTCAGTCATCTCGTGGTCAGACCACGATTCTCTGACCATCGAAATAGGTAACTCTCCTTCGCCTGTTGTGAGTATGACATGGCGTCTTAGAGACTTCTTAGTCACCATTCCTTGGATCAAGGTGGAGACTCTTTCAACTCTCACCACCTTTTTAAGTATCAATCACTCTCCTCTTCTGTCAGAGGAGGTGCTCTGGGCCACTCTGAAAGCATATCTTAGAGGTTTCTTTATCAGCAAACATAACCAGATTAAGACAGCTCGAGGAGCTTCACTTGCATCTCTTAACTGTCAACACAGAACCCTAAAACTTAAACTCTCTAACTCCTACTCTCCTTTAGTAAATGATCAACTCTTGGAGATCTCTCGACAGATAAAAGAATTAGAGATTGACGAAACTCAACGTCTTTTGAATAAACTTAAACAAGTTTACTACCATAACAACAACAAGGTCTCTACTCTGCTAGCTAGGAAACTGAGAAACAGGACAGCGCAAGCCAAAATCTCCTCCATAAACACCCCTTCCAGTTGTGTTACGTCCCCAGCTGATATAGGAGATGCCTTCAGACATTATTACTACCAATTGTATAATCTAGACTCCTCAGACTATACGAAAACTCTTGACTCAGTTGCAATACGCAGATATTTAGCCTCCCTAAATCTTCCCCAATTAGATCATGCGGATACAACAGCCCTCATTTCCCCCGTCTCTCTTGAAGAGGTTACCTCAGCAGTTAAAGATCTCAAAACTGCCAAGTCCCCGGGACCAGATGGTTTCACGAGCCAATTTTATAAATCTTTTTCCCCTCAAATTTCCCCAATTCTTTGCAAGGTTTTCAACGAGGTGTTCAATAAAGGAAAATTCCGAAAGGAGTTCCTTGAGGCCTCCATCACCACTATTCTAAAAACAGGTAAGGACCCCCAAGACTGTGGGAGCTACCGCCCTATCTCTTTGCTTAATATCGATACTAAACTCTACGCCAAGATTTTAGCAAATCGGCTTGCCCAAATTACACCCACTCTCATACACCCAGATCAAGTGGGATTTATCCCCCGAAGAGAAGGCCCTGACGCTACACGGCGCATATTGGACATTCTGTTGAAGAGCGCTAATGAAGATGCCCCCACGTTAGCCCTGTCATTAGACGCTGAGAAGGCCTTCGACAGGGTGAGGTGGGAGTATTTATGGGAAACCCTACGCGCCTTTGGACTACCGGAACGATTCATTGTCACGATTCAGGCTTTATACTCGTGTCCGTCTGCCAGAATTAAAGGAATAGGGTTTCAATCCAATAGTTTTGACATTACCAACGGGACGAGACAGGGCTGCCCCCTCTCCCCTCTCCTGTTCGCCTTTTCCATCGAGCCCCTAGCACAAGCCATAAGAACTGATCCGAATATCTCCGGCTTACATGTTAGTTCCAGTCAACACACCATCTCTCTATATGCGGACGATGTCACTCTATTACTCACTGATCCACTTAGATCACTCCCTGCTGTCTTCAAACTCATTTCCAAGTTTAGGGCCCTAAGCAATTACAAACTCAACCTAGCCAAAACCCAAGCTCTACACATTAATGTTAAACCGCGGGATCTCATCATTCTGCGTGAAAAATACAGGTTCCAGTGGTCCCCACATTACCTAAAATTACTCGGCATCCATCTCTCTTCCAGTGTAACCACAGTTATCCTTAAGAATTTCACAGAAAGACTTCCTGAATGGAAAAAACTACTAGACTCATGGGATCTTCGAGACATCTCCTGGTCTGGTAGAATTGCGGCTATTAAAATGTCTTATATCCCGAAACTTATTTACCTCTTTCGCACGATCCCACTTAATCTTCCTCGCCCGCTACTTAATAAACTCCAGAACCTTATTACCAATTATGTCTGGAAAGGTAAGAGACCTCGTACGTCGAGACAAACCCTTCAAAGGCCTTGTGATAGAGGAGGCCTGGCAATGCCTAATATCATTCTTTACTACCAAGCAGCACGCATAGCTCATTTGATCGAATGGGGTCACACTGACAACCAGGCCCGTTGGAGGGATATCGAACAGTCTCTTCTCCCTCCGGGAATTAGATTAATAGACCTTCCTTGGATCCCCTCTCATTACTGGGAAAACCTCGCTACCACGCATCCGGTGATTCTGGACACCCTTAAGTTTTGGGACCAGACCAGACACTTGCCCTCAATTGCCCCTCACCCCTCTCCGTGCCAAACTATAGCTAGTGTTCTTTTTTGTTTACCTGACACTCACGTCCATTCTTGGTCCTCCCTTGGAGTTGACCGTATTATGGACCTCTATGACCATTCTGGTGGCATTTCTCACACGTTGATTTGTAATAAATTCCGCATTCTGGCTCGGTTACAATTTGAAGCCTTCCGACTTTCTTCTATAGTCAGGTCTTGGGGATTCCCTAGAGACTGCATCAGAACAGTTACGAAATGGGAGCAGCGATGGTCCCTATCCCACAAGACTAGAGGCACCTTGTCATTTCTTTATGAGATGTTGTTGGATCCTTCCTCTCAACCAAAGGTATCCCAATTTATAGCCTGGGAAACTGAACTCAACTTCACAGCCGACGCCGACTCCTGGTATAGAGAATTGAAGTCCACTAGAAAGTTGCTACACTGCACTTCCCTCTGGGAACTCCATTACAAAATTACAGTCCGTTGGCACCTAGTCCCTGCAACTCTTCACAGAATATTCACCTCTCACTCTCCTAACTGTTGGAGAGGCTGTGGTCAACTCGGAACCCAGGCTCACATCTGGTGGTTTTGCCCCCGGCTCTCTCCTGTTTGGCTCTGGGTAACTAACCTACTACACTCCATGGGTATAAATTTTCAACTAAGTCCCCAAAATGGCCTGCTCCACCTCAATTTCCCACCACTTTCGCCTACACATAAAGCTTTATCCATTTATCTCCTAATGGCTACTAAGTTAGAAATCGCTAAAGCATGGAAACAACTTTCCCCTCCTAGCACCTCACAGATTATAGCTACAGTCAACTATATATCAAAAATGGAAGCCTACTCCCATTCAGCACTTGATAAATTAGATTTCTACCAAGCTACTTGGGCCGCTTGGTGGGAAAAATTTCCCAACTAATCCAGTCTGACATTAACTCAATCATGCCCGCAGCCTTCTGAGATAACTTCCCATCAAAGCAATATCTAATTGATTCTGCCCTACTACATACCTATATTTACCACCCTCCTTTCTGACTTAATATCCAACTTCTATAATCCTCCACCTATTTACTTATTTTCTTTCAATGTCAATTCTCTTTCACGATTTATGTTTCTACATGTACTACCCTACTACATGATCTGAGACTACCTTTTGAGAGCACATATCCCCACTTAATTATATTGTTATTTTAATGTTCTCTATCAAAAAACTGAGGAAAAGATTGGTTGACATTTTATGTTATATTATAATATTGTTTAAAATGATACTCTTGACTCCACATTTGCTGTTACCACTTTTACCTGCTGAGTGTATCTTTGAAAATGTCACAACTGCATTGTATTTTCTTGTTTTTCTTTTTCTCTCTTTGTACCTTGTGTTTTTCCTCAAATAAAAATTATTTAAAAAAAAAAAAAAAAAAAAAAAATTGAAAGGTACCTGTAAAATAAAAATAAATCCTAAGATAGCTGCAATATAATTATTATTTATATTGTAGCTATATTAGGGTTTATTTTAAAGGTAAGTATTTAGTTTTAAATAGGATTAATTTAGTTCATAATAGAAATATGATTTAGATTTATTTAATTAATATTTAAGTTAGGGGGGTGTTAGGGTTAGTGTTAGACTTAGGTTTAGGGGTTAATAAATTTATTACAGTGGCGGCGGTGTAGTGGGGGGCAGGATAGGGGTTAATAAATGTATTATAGGTGGCGACGGTGTAGGGGGGGCAGGATAGGGGTTAATAAATTTATTATAGGTGGTGACGGTGTAGGGGGGGCAGATTAGGGGTTAATAAATTTAATATAGGTTGCGGCAGGGTCAGGGAGCGGCGGTTTAGGGGTTAAACTATTTATTTATTTGCGGCAAGGTGCGGGATCGGCAGGATAGGGGTTAATAACTTTATTATAGGGGGGGCAGGATAAGGGGTTACTAGGTATCATGTAGGTGGCGGTGGGCTCCGGGAGCGGCGGTTTAGGGGTTAATAGGTATAGAGTAGCTAGCGGTGGGCTCCGGGAGCGGTGGTTTAGGGGTTAATCATTTTATTTAGTTGCGGCGGTGTAGGGGGGGACAGATTAGAGGTGTTTAGACTCGGGGTACATGTTAGGGTGTTAGGTGCAGACATCTCCCATAGGAATGAATGGGATGTCTGGCAGCAGCGAACTTGTACTTTCGCTATGGTCAGACTCCCATTGATTCCTATGGGATCCGCCGCCTCCAGGGTGGCGGTTTGAAAACCAGGTACGCTGGGCCGTAAAAGTGCCGAGCATACCTGCTAGTTTTTTGATAACTAGCAAAAGTAGTCAGATTGTGTGCGGAACATCTGGAGTGACGTAAGAGTCGATCTGTGATGGCCCGAGTCCGGCGGATCGAAGTTTACGTCACAAAATTCTACTTTTGCCGGTCTCTAGCCTTTGATAACTAAGGCGAATCAGCCTCGCCACAAATACGCTGCGGAATTCCAACGTATTTGAGGTTGACGGCTTGATAACTACCCCCCAAAGTGTTCACACCTGTGGAGTTATTTAAGAGTCAGCACAACACAGCACTAATTAGCTAAAATGCAAGTAAATAGATAATAATTAAAAAGTCCCCTGATCAAGGGGCTGTCAGAATAGGCTTAGATACAAGGTAATCACAGAGGTAAAAAGTATATTAAAATAAATGTGTTGCAAAACTTGGAAATGGGTAATAAAAGGATTATCTATCTTTTAAAACAATAACAAATTCTATTGTAGACTGTCCCTTTAAGCTTAGAAAACAGGTTTGAAGGCTAGATGGAATAATGCATGCCGGAGCTGCAAATGTTCACTTGCAATCCATTTGCTCTGCAAGGTTACTTGATAAACGCATGAAAGATAAATATTGTATTGAAGCACATTCTCTGCATGGAAAAATGCAATAAAAGATTTATTTGCTTATCTAGTTCCTTATGTTCGCAAGGGCATATGGTGGCCTAGGGCAACATGTTTTAGGGGGTCAACAGCAAATTTTCCACACTGGGGCATCTATTTATCAAGCCGTCAACCGTAAATACGCTGGCATTCCACAGCGTATTTGTGGCGAGCCTGATTCCCCTTAGTTATCAAACCCTATAGACTGGCAAAAGTAGAATTTTGTGACGTAACATACGATCTGCCGGACTCAGTCCGACACAGATCGATGCTTACATCATTACAGATGTTCCGAATGCAAATTTGGCACAATCTGACAACTTTTACTAGTTATAAAATGTCTACCAGGTACGCTCGGCACTATTCCGGCCCAGCATACCTAGGAATCAATGGGAGTCTGAAAGCAGTGAAAGCTCATGTTCGCTGCTGCCCGATATCCCATTGATTCCTATGGTAATGTTTACACCTAAAACCCTAACATGTACCCCGAGTCTAAACACCCCTAATCTGCTCCCCCTACACAGCTGCCACCTACATTATACTTATTAACCCCTAAACCGCCGCTCCCAGAGCCCACCGCCACTAATAAACTTATTAACCCCTAAACCGCCGCACACATACCCCGCCGCAACTAAAGTGTTTAACCCCTAAACCGCCGCTCCCAGAGCCCACCCCCACCTACATTATACTTATTAACCCCTAATCTGCCCCCCACACTGCCCCAACTATATTAAATTTATTAACCCCTAATCTGCCCCCCCACACCGCTGCCACCTACATTATATTTATTAACCCCTAATCTGCCCCCCTACACCACCACCACCTCCTACATTATATTTATTAACCCCTAATCTGCCCCCCCCCTACACAACCGCCACTATATTAAATTTATCAACCCCTAAACCTAAGTCTAACCCTAACCCTAACACCCCCTAACTTAAATATAATTTAAATAAATCTAAATAAATATTCCTAGCAGTAAATAAATTATTCCTATTTAAAACTAAATACTTATAAAATAAATCCTAAGCTAGCTAAATATAACTAATAGCTACATTGTATCTATCTTAGGGTTAATTTTTATTTTACAGGCAAGTTTATATTTATTTTAACTAGGTACAATAGTTATTAAATAGTTATTAACTATTTAATAACTACCTAGCTAAAATAAATACAAAGTTACCTGTAAAATAAAACCTAACCTAAGTTACAATTACACTACACTATAATTAAATTAATTTCCTAAATTAACTGCAATTAAATAAAATTATTTAAAGTAAAAAAAAAACACTAAATTACAGAAAATAATAAAAAAATTACAAGATTTTTAAACTAATTACACCTAATCTAATCCCCCTAACAAAATAAAAAAGCCCCCCCCCCCAAATAAAAAAAGCCCTACCCTACATTAAATTGCAAATAGCCCTTAAAAGGGCCTTTTGCGGGGCATTGCCCCAAAATAATCAGCTCTTTTACCTGTAAAAAGAAATGACAAACCCCCCCAACATTAAAACCCACTACCCACACAACCAACCCTACTCTAAAACCCACCCAATCCCCCCTTAAAAAACCTAACACTAACCCCTTGAAGATCACCATACCGTGAGACGTCTTCACTCAACCAGGCCGAAGTCCTCAACGAAGCCGGGAGTGAAGTGGTCCTCCAGATGGGCAGAAGTCTTCATCCAAGCCGGGCAGAAGAGGTCCTCCAGACGGGCAGAAGTCTTCATCCAGACGGCATCTTCTATCTTCATCCATCCAGCGCGGAGCGGGTCCATCTTCAAGACATCTGACGCGGAGCATCCTCTTCATCCGGAGTCTTCTTGAACAATGACGGGTCCTTTAAGTGATGTCATCCAAGATGGCGTCCCTTCAATTGCGATTGGCTGATAGAATTCTTTCAGCCAATCGGAATTAAAGGGACAGTCAACACCAGAATTTTTGTTGTTTAAAAAGAAAGATAATCCCTTTATTACTCATTCCCCAGTTTTGCACAACCAACACAGTTATATTAATATACTTTTTTTTTTTTTTTTTAAGAGCTTTATTTGAAAACAAACGTGTACAGAGATATATGCACCACAAGTGCCAGTTCTAATTATACAATTTCTGCCACTACATTCAACACATGAGTACATAGAGCAGAGAAAAAAAAAAAAAATTCACACACAAGTAGAAGGCACATGTGACCTTAACATTAGCCATGGTCGTTTGTCATGGTGCAAAATAATAATAAAAGTGTAAGCTCTATCTTTTCCAGTTTTCCTTACCACTTTACATTCCACTAAATCTGGAGGGGTATATATTTGATAGTTATTATTAAATGAAAGCGACATACTATATAGTTATATTGGTATCAATATAAAAAGAAAAAGAAAAAAAAAAAAAAGAAAAGAAGAAAAAAGAAGAATTTAACGATTCAGGCCAGGGGCAGGGCCCTGAATGTTAGACATCTAGGGGAGGGGCCATCCCTGGGTCAGGGGCAGGAAGAATGGGGCCGGTAGAAAGCCGTACGGTGTCAGCCCAGAAGAGCCAGACACTCATCTAGGGAGCAGGTGTTCCCCCACTCCACATCTGAAGTAAAATTTCATGAACATCAAGTTTTGCTATGAGCATGTAATGATATCTCTCCAGCCACAGGAGGCCGTGAACTCTCAGTCTCCAGTCGTCCAATGAGGGCACAACTGTCGATTTCCAGTGGGCGGGGATCAGAGCTTTCGCACCCATCAGCATATACATAAGTAGGGTCTTTTTTACTGGGTTTTGTATGCGGTACGGAAAATGAAAGAGCAAGGACTCCGGAGCTCTGGGAATATCCATCTCCAGGATCCATGTCATCTCTCCCCAGACATCTCTCCAATAATTTTCAATAAGGGGACAATCCCACCAAATATGCAGAATCGAGCCCACCCCCCACAGCCCCTCCAGCATTAATATACTTTTTACCTCTGTAATTATCTTGTATCTAAGCTTCTGCTGACTGCCCCTTATTTCAGTTCTTTTGACAGACATGCAGTTTAGCCAATCAGTGCTCAGTCCTAGGTCACTTTACGTGCATGAGCTCAATGTTATCTATATGAAACATGTGAACTAATGCCCTCTAGTGGTCAAAATGTATTCAGATTAGAGGCAGTCTTCAAGGTCTAAGAAATTAGCATATGAACCTCCTAGTTTTAGCTTTCAACTAAAAATACCAAGAGAACAAAGCAAAATTGGTGATAAAAGTAAATTGGGAAGTTGTATAAAATTGCTTGCCCTATTTAAATCATGAAATATTTTTTTGGACTTGACTGTCCCTTTAAGGTAGGAAAAATCCTATTGGTTGATGCAATCAGCCAATAGTATTGAACTTCAATGAATGCGAGCTCAATCCTATTGGCTGATTGGCTATTTAGTAACTATTCTACCTAGTTAAAATAAATACAAACTTGCCTGTAAGTATTTAGTTTTAAATAGGAATAATTTATTTAATGCTAAGAATATTTATTTAGATTTATTTAAATTATATTTAAGTTAGGGGGTGTTAGGGTTGGGGTTAATACATTTAATATAGTGGCGGTGGTGTAGGGGGGGCAGATCAGGGGTTAATAAATATAATGTAGGTGGCGGCGATGTAGGGGGGGCAGATTAGGGGTTAATAAATATAATGTAGGTAGTGGCGGTGTAGGGGGGGCAGATTAGGAGTTAATAAATATAATGTAGGTGGTGGTGGGCTCTGGGAGCAGCAGTTTAGGGGTTAAACGCTTTATTTAGTTGCGGCGGGGTCCATGAGCGGCGGTTTAGGGGTTAATACATTTATTAGAGTTGTGGTGAGCTCCGGGAGCAGTGGTATAGGGGGTAAACAGTATAGTATAGTGTGGGTGTTTAGTGACAGGGTACCAATAAAGCTGGGAAAAAGCCGAAGAGCAGCGAGATCGATGACTTTTAGTTAACAACAGTCCGCTGCTCATCGCACCGTACTTGGTGTGCAGCTTTTTGACAGCTTTTTTGGTAACTTTGGAGAGCGTATTCAGGTCCGCGGCAGCGATGTTAGGCGATCTTAGGCGAGCGTATTGGTGCCGGCGAATGCAAGTAAATTGACAGCTTGATAAAAATGCCTGGGAAGCCTTCCCACTCTAAATGTTTTATTTATGATTTTTATTAGAGATGAATCACACTACGTCGTCAAGCAGGGGTGCATGACACATTCATGTTGCTCTGGCATCCAGTTCTACAGTTGTGGCAAGGGCATAATAGCTAAATATACAACTCTATGTATTCCTTTTAAAGTACAAACACAAAGTAGTGGAATTCAAGTGTGAAATCTCTTCCACAGCTGTTACCCTAATATTCTTTGCTTTATTGACAATCAAGCTGGTGCTACAAAGAGATATTTGTAACAGCATATGACTAACTAAAGAAATAAATGTTTTATAGACATATATGGCAATCATGATATTCCCTGAATAATATATTTATCTATTATATAAAGGGGTCATAAAGGATTCCTAACTGCTGCAACAAATAATGTGTATATTTGTATAACTTAGTATACTTACAGTGCCCTAGAAAAACATTAAAAATGGCAAAATAACTCAAACAACTCAAGCTCTAATTAGATCTGTTGGGATTAGAAATTTGTAGAGATGGTGATTGGTCTGTTTTGCTTTGATCAAATTTGACTTGTTTCGTCTTCTACCCAATCCCATAAGATTTTAAATTATGTTTCTGGTGTATTTCTTAATGATTTGTTTGCCTTTCTCTAACATTAGATATGTTGGTCTTTTCAAATAAATAACAATATCATACGATAGCAACGTTTTGTGTTTCCTTTAACTTATAATTCAACTTATTCATCTTTTCTTATGCTTATATATTACTTTCTTTTATGCTATTTGTAAACTGTAATTTATCCACATCACTATATTAAAAAAAATAGGGTAGAAAAATGTAGTAGGTGGCAGTGTTTCTTACCATAGGACATGGCTAACACACCTTGTCTATGAAGACAAGGTGCATATAAAAGGTAGCTCTAGCATTGAAAGTTAGCGAGCCTCTTTGCAAAAAGTCTAAAACATGCATTGGGTAACTCACTCATTTGCTCAGCCTAGCTTATTATTCATGTAAATAATCAAGAATGATACGCCTAGATTTAGAGTTTTGCATTAGAAGCGGAGCGTTAGCTATGCATGTTTTTTTCCCCCCGCACCTTTTAAATACCGCTGGTATTTAGAGTTCACAGAAGGGCTGCGTTAGGCTCCAAAGAGGGAGCGTAGAGCATAATTTACCGCCACTGTAACTTTAAATACCAGCGGTCAGCTTCAAAAACGTGCTTGTGCACGATTCCCCCATAGGAAACAATGGGGCAGTTTGGGCTGAAAAAAAAACTAACACCTGCAAAAAAGCAGCGTTCAGCTCCTAACGCAGCCCCATTGTTTCCTATGGGAAAACACTTCCTATGTCTGCACCTTACACCCTAACATGTACCCCGAGTCTAAACACCCCTAACCTTACACTTATTAACCTCTAATCTGCCGCCCCCGCTATCGCTGACCCCTGCATATTATTTTTAACCCCTAATCTGCCACTCCGTACACCGCCGCAACCTACGTTATCCCTATGAACCCCTAATCTGCTGCCCCAAACCCCCGCCGACCCCTATATTATATTTATTACCCCCTAATCTGCCCATCCCCAATGTCGCCGCTACCTACCTACAATTATTAACCCCTAATCTGCAGACCGGACCTCGCCGCTACTCTAATAAATGTATTAACCCCTAAAGCTAAGTCTAACCCTAACACTAACACCCCCCTAAGTTATATATAATTTTAATCTAACAAAATAAAATAAATCTTATTAAATAAATTATTCGTATTTAAAGCTAAATACTTACCTGTAAAATAAACACTAATATAGCTACAATATAAATAATAATTATATTGTAGCTATTTTAGGATTAATATTTATTTTACAGGAAAATTTGTATTTATTTTAACCAGGTACAATAGCTATTAAATAGTTAATAACTATTTAATAGCTACCTAGATAAAATAATTACAAAATTACCTGTAAAATAAATCCTAACCTAAGTTACAATTAAACCTAACACTACACTATCAATAAATAAATTAAATAAACTACCTACAATTATCTACAATTATATCAACTAAACTAAATTACAAAAAACCCCCACTAAATTACAAAAAATAAAAAAAGATTACAAGAATTTTAAACTAATTACACCTACTCTAAGCCCCCTAAAAAAATAACAAAGCCCCCCAAAATAAAAAAATGCCCTACCCTATTCTAAAATAAAAATTGTAAAGCTCTTTTACCTTACCAGCCCTTAAAAAGGGCCTTTTGCGGGGCATGCCCCAAAGAATTCTGCTCTTTTGCCTGTAAAAAAAAACATACAATACCCCCCCAACATTACAACCCACCACCCACATACCCCTAATCTAACCCAAACCCCCATTAAATAAACCTAACACTAAGCCCCTGAAGATCTTCCTACCTTGTCTTCACCACGCCGGGTATCACCGTCCAGAAGAGGGTCCAAAGTCTTCCTCCTATCCGGCAAGAAGAGCTCCTCCAGAGGGTCCAAAGTCTTCATTCTATCTGGGCAGAAGAGGAGATCCGGACCGGCAGACATCTTCATCCAAGCGGCATCTTCTATCTTCTTCCATCCGGCGCGGAGCGGGACCATCTTCAAGCAGCCGATGCGGAGCCATCCTTCTTCACCGACGGACTAACGACGAATGAAGGTTCCTTTAAGGGACATCATCCAAGATGGCGTCCCTCAAATTCCGATTGGCTGATAGGATTCTATCAGCCAATCGGAAATTAAGCTAGGGAAAATCTGATTGGCTGATTGAATCATCCAATCAGATTCAAGTTCAATCCGATTGGCTGATCGGAACAGCCAATAGAATGCAAGCTCAATCTGATTGGCTGATTGGATCAGCCAATCGGATTGAACTTGAATCTGATTGGCTGATTCAATCAGCCAATTAGATTTTTCCTAGCTTAATTCCGATTGGCTGATAGAATCCTATCAGCCAATCGGAATTCGAGGGACGCCATCTTGGATAACGTCCCTTAAAGGAACCTTCATTCGTCGTTAGTCGGCTGTTTGAAGATGGTCCCGCTCCGCGCCGGATGGAAGAAGATAGAAGATGCCGCTTGGATGAAGATGTCTGCCCTTCCGGATCTCCTCTTCTGCCCGGATAGGATGAAGACTTTGGACCCTCTGGAGGAGCTCTTCTTGCCGGATAGGAGGAAGACTTCGGACCCTCTTCTGGACGGTGATACCCGGCGTGGTGAAAACAAGGTAGGATGAAGACTTTGGACCCTCTGGAGGAGCTCTTCTTGCCGGATAGGAGGAAGACTTTGGACCCTCTGGAGGAGCTCTTCTTGCCGGATAGGAGGAAGACTTCGGACCCTCTTCTGGACGGATCGGTGATGCCCGGCGTGGTGAAGACAAGGTAGGAAGATCTTCTTCTGGGGCTTAGTATTAGGTTTATTTAAGGGGATTTGGGTTAGATTAGGGGTTTTGGGTGGTGGGTTGTAATGTTGGGGGGGGTATTGTATGGTTTTTTTTACAGGCAAAAGAGCAGAATTCTTTGGGGCATGCCCCGCAAAAGGCCCTTTTAAGAGCTGGTAAGGTAAAAGAGCTTTACAATTTTTATTTTAGAATAGGGTAGGCCATTTTTTTATTTTGGGGGGCTTTGTTATTTTTTTAGGGGGCTTAGAGTAGGTGTAATTAGTTTAAAATTCTTGTAATCTTTTTTTATTTTTTGTAATTTAGTGCTTGTTTGTTTTTGCAATTTAGTGTTTTTTTTTGTAATTTAGTTTAGTTGATATAATTGTAGATAATTGTAGGTAGTTTATTTAATTTATTTATTGATAGTGTAGTGTTAGGTTTAATTGTAACTTAGGTTAGGATTTATTTTACAGGTAATTTTGTAATTATTTTATCTAGGTAGCTATTAAATAGTTATTAACTATGTAATAGCTATTGTACTTAGTTAAAATAAATACAAAGTTGCCTGTAAAATAAATATTATATTGATCCTAAAATAGCTACAATATAATTATTATTTATATTGTAGCTATATTAGGGTTTATTTTACAGGTAAGTATTAAGCTTTAAATATGAATAATTTATTTAATAAGATTTATTTTATTTTGTTAGATTAAAATTATATTTAATTTAGGGGGGTGTTAGTGTTAGGGTTAGACTTAGCTTTAGGGGTTAATACATTTATTAGAGTAGCGGCGAGGCAGGTCCAGATTAGGGGTTAATACTTGAAGTTAGGTGTCGGCGATGTTAGGGAGGGCAGATTAGGGGTTAATACTATGTATTATAGGGTTTTTGAAGCGGGAGTGAGGCGGATTAGGGGTAAATAACTTTATTTTAGTAGCGGTGAGTTCCGGTCGGCAGATTAGGGGTTAATAATTGTAGGTAGGTAGCGGCGACGTTCGGGGGGGCAGATTAGGAGTTAATAAATATTATGTAGGGGTCGGCGATGTTAGGGGCAGCAGATTAGGGGTACATAGGGATAATGTAGGTCGCGGCGGTGTGTGGTCGGCAGATTAGGGGTTAAAAATATTTAATAGAGTGGCAGCGATGTGGGGGGGGCCTCAGTGTAGGGGTACATAGGTAGTTTATGGGTGTTAGTGTACTTTAGAGCACAGTAGTTAAGAGCTTTATGAACTGGCGTTAGCCCAGAAAGCTCTTAACTCCTGGCTTTTCTCTGCGGCTGGAGTCTTATCGTTAGATTTCTAAAGCTCACTTCAGCCAAGACTCTAAATACCGGCGTTAGAAAGATCCCATTGAAAAGATAGGATACGCAATTGGCGTAGAGGGATCGGCGGTATGAAAAAGTCGCGGCTGGAAAGTGAGCGTTAGACCCTTTCCTGACTGACTCTAAATACCAGCGGGCGGTAAAAACCAGCGTTAGGACCCCCTAACGCTGGTTTGGACGGCTAACGCAGAACTCTAAATCTAGGCGATAATTAGTAATCGGCCTACTTTTCTAAAGGTGCATCACACCCTCACTAGCTGATGGGGAAAGGTGAAATCAGATGGTCAAATTCATCCGGTCATAGTTTGTTATATTCAGAAAATGCCATTGGTAGAAATAGTTTCTGTATACTCTGACTGCTCAGATTTTCTGAACATAAATCATTGATACAAAGCGACACACATGTTTGAGTTTACAATTTTCTAAAACGGAACCATTAAATAAATGTTGTGAATCTGTACTGTATTTGTATATTTTAGTTCCATTTGCCGTGGCTGGGAGATTCACATATAGCATAATGATAATGGGCGTACATCAAGCTTTAGCAACTACTTTGGAGTGTAAGATTAAGCAACTGAGACAAGTATTTGACTTTTGATATTGCATTTGGGGGGAAAATGTATTTCAATTGAGCAATATGTTACCCTGATATACAATGTTAAAGTCTTGTTGACCAATGGTCAGCCACATGTATTGTTATAATTTTAGACAATTCCTTAAACCTCTTTAGATTGATTAGCTTGCAGCTATGAATATAATATTTAGTTGTGAACCAGGGGATTTATTAAATTGTGTATTTCGTCATATATGTAATATATAATTAATTTAATTAACGCAAGCCATTTAAATGTGGATAGGACTCTTGAATAGTATATCATACAGGAAGGAAATTGAATAAAATAGACAGACCTGTAACACACTCACAAAGGAAGATCACTAGGCCAGTTTATCAAGTATGGGATAATTGGCAGCTGGCTAGCTAGTTGTCACTTTGGCTACTGCCTTCTCAGTGAATATAAACAATCGTTATTCCCAAACAACTATATCCAGTTCTGAAGCTAGAAAGGTCCTTTACAATATAGAAGAAAGAATAGAAACCACTAATCTTGTAAAAAAAAAAGTCATTTATTAAAATATAGCTGCTTGTTTGTTGTTCAGATGTGCAATCAGATTCATCAGGCTGTATGTGAACAAGATTTAAGAACAAAAAAAAGGAGATATTGTGAATTGTCTCTCTAATCCGAACATAATTCTTTAAAGATTTCCACACTACAGATCTCACAATATTTTCTCAAAACACTGAAAATACTTATAACCCAAATAGAAAAACATATGTATACAAAAGTATAGGTGATTGTAAGATGCTATATGTAGAAAGCATCCCGTGGTTTATATTGGCTGCAGGATTTAATTTTCAAAAAAAAATTTGCTCAATGGTGCGGAGTTTCCCTTTCCAGCGAGCTCTATTACTTTCAATAGGAGACATCTCACCACTAGTAGGGACTGACACTTTTTTACAATAATTCCCCCAGGGCAGCCCCTGTGAGTGTTGGCGAGAAAAAACATGTTTGAAATTGGGGGGTTTAGACTATTGGGTCCTGTATGTATGTATTGGGTACTTGTAAGGCGCGGGTAATCACCCATAAGGGTCTCATGGTCGCTGCTCATTTTTCGACCTCAGAAGGATGAAAGACTGAGTGGACCTCGCCGGGGATCGAACCTGCAACCCTTGGGTTGCTACAGAGCTCAGCCACAGTACCTTAGCATGCTGAGCTATCCGGTCCTCTGTGCTGTCTGTCATAGCAGGAAACTAGTGACATCTCAAAACTCATCAGCTTGCCAATAAGAGAAGCGTTATCAGCTCGCCAATAAGAGATACTTAACAAAGGGCAGTCCTGTTTAAACCAACAGGTTTTCTGGACCATTTTTCACTTACTGAATTCAACACCTAAAGTGACTTGATAAAGTGCAAAAAGTGCAAAACAGCTCTTGTCACCATATTCATCAATTTAAAGAGTTCAAAGGTCAGCTCCCTCACTATAGTGCACGCTGCAGGTGTCTTCCAAACCCTAAATCATACAAAAAAAAACTCAGTGAAGCAGCACAAATGTAAAAATATGCCATATGATTAAGGGATAATATCCTAAA
This sequence comes from Bombina bombina, assembly GCF_027579735.1. Taxonomy (NCBI): domain Eukaryota; kingdom Metazoa; phylum Chordata; class Amphibia; order Anura; family Bombinatoridae; genus Bombina; species Bombina bombina. The sequence continues at coordinate 1,307,228,787 of NC_069500.1, forward strand.
ATGTTGTTGTATGTTTGGCATGGACAAATAAACTTTGAAAATATTTTTGCAGTTGTGCTGCTGCTCCGAGATTTTTTTCTTTTCAGTGTATTCATATGCAATACACTCTGAAATGGACACAGATATCATTTTCGATGTATATATGAATATGATGGAGCCTATTTATCAAAGCGTCAACTGCGTTGCATTCGTCGGCGTCAATACGCTCGCCAGACATCGGCAAACATCGCTGCCGCGGACCAGAATACAATCTCCTTATTTATCAAAAAAGCCGTCAAAAACAAGTACGGTACGAAGAGCTTCAGACTGGTGTTAACTAACAGTCATCGATGTTGCGGTTATTCAGGGTTTTCCCAACTTTATTTATACCATTTCATTACTGTCCATGAAAAAGCACATTTCTCTAAAGCTAATCTTTTATTGTTCAACTGTTAATGTACAAGAAATAGCTACATTTATACCTCAACAATATCTCATAAAAAGTTATTTTTATATTGATTTGTTATACAAAAAAATCTGTTATATGATACTTTCACATAAATTAATGTGTATTTGTATTTCTAGAAGTCCTGATATGCTTTTATCTCATATTTTTTTTAGAAAAGATTATTAATGCTAGAATGTGTACATATATCTTTACACATACTTGTGTATATATATATATATATATAAATATAAATATATATATATATATATATATATATATGTGTGTGTGTGTGTGTGTGTGTGTGTTACGTCATAAATCTTTTGCAAACATATTTACATCTCCCTAAATTCCTTTTTTTTGTTCTAAACAATGTTATCTTTCATATCTCTGTGTTAATTTATACCACTATATGTATATAGTGTAAATGTATTATTATTCTGAGCAGGAATAATTGTGAATATAGCATGTAATCTAGGTATCATATGTATATATTTGCAATCAATGGATATTTTAAGAGCTGGGCCAGTTTTCGCTCTGTACCTGTGTAACCCCTCCTGATTGCAATCTAGTTTTAAAAAACACCCCTTCACAGATAAAATGGGCTGGCATATAAGATGACATTTCTAACTGTAAAAAAAAAAAATAAAGAGAAGGAAAAAATACACTGAAAATAGCATGACAGTAAAGAGGTGATTTTAAATTCTGCTGTATCTGAATCATGACAGTTTAAAGTTAGGTGGGCTATCCCTTTGAGCTATCAGTATACAAATTTAATAAGTCTCTAATTTACTGTTATATGTCATATGCTTCATTCTCTTGCAGCATCGAACATAAGCTTTCTGTGTTTTCAGACTCCCATTGAGTTCTATGGCATCCGCAACCTCAAAGGGTGGCGGATTGAAAACCAGGTACGCTGAATCAGAAAAGACGCGAGCATAAATGTAGAATTTTTGATAAGTTAGTAAGAGGTTCAAATAGTGTTGATTAGGAGGAACATCTAGAAACGGCATTCATTAATCACGTTCTTAAAATTCTTCTTTTTATTACTTATTTACATTTTCATTAGTGTAAGTTATAGTACTTTTATATTTTTAAACAAGCTTTTTATTGGTAATTGTGGCATTGTGGCCAGGATATAACCGTTTGCCGTTCAGTCGTGTTTATTAGCAACTAAGATTTTTGCAAAAGTTCTTAAAAAATTTCCAAGAATTACGTTTTGAATAATTACGATTCATAGTATCTAGAACACAGTATGGTCATCTTTTTACAGCAATAGAAATATTACAAGGTTCATGAAATGTGTTTTTAAATGTTTTTTTTTTTTTTTTTTCAAAATAGATTAAACCTGTCAGTGGATGATTTGAAAATCTCAGCAAATCAGAAAACAGTGTTTTCTCAATCAATGAGTTTGAAAAGAAAAAATAACTTTATACACATTATGCCAATCTCCAAATAACATTCAGATTGTTTTATTTATTTATAGAGACGACAATACAAGTGATTGACAAATTATCACTTATATAACAATGAGTGGACTACATAGTATTCTGTGTGATTGTAGGTAAATTAGACAGGATTTTCTTATTGTCCATATAAGCAATATGTAGGCTAGTTAGCTCTCAGTCCAACTATAAGGATTCCATTTGCCATCTATTTTTAAAATTAAGAACCGTAACTTAAAGGGACACTGAACCCAATTTTTTTTTTCTTTCGTGATTCAGATAGAGCATGCATTTTTAAGCAACTTTCTAATTTACTCCTATCATCAATTTTTCTTCATTCTCTTGCTATTTTTATTTGAAAAAGAAGACATCTAAGCTTTTTTTGGTTTAGAACTCTGGACAGCACTATTCTATTGGTGGATGGCTTTATCCACCAATCAGCAAGGACAACCCAGGTTGTTCACCAAAACTGAGCCTTACATTCTTGCATTTCAAATAAAGATACCAAGAGAATGAAGAAAATTTGATAATAGGAGTAAATTAGAAAGTTGCTTAAAATGTCATGCTCTATCTGAATCACAAAAGAAAAAATTTGGGTTCAGTGTCCCTTTTATATTTTAATAACAATGTAAGAGCTAGAAGGTCTCACTTGTTTACTTTTTATATTGCAAACATTAAATACATTAAACAGATCTAAATAACTAAGTGTTTAGATAATTAACAATCTATCCCCAGGGGGCCAACCTTTATTTTATTAGATGACTATCATCATAGTTGTATAAAGCTAACTGACATTCTTCCCTCAACTATGCGTATAACTAATACTCAGAGTTTCTGAGTTGGTATATTATTTGTTTTAACAATCTACATTGTAGTGTCAGCATATAAGGCTACCATTTCTTCATGAAAGAGACCCTGCTAACTTGAATATATACTGCTGTTTTAACTTACCTAAAGTTGGAACATTTTTGTCTAACCACAGTTGAAAAATACGTCTTCTGGCTAGTAACACAACATTGTAATAAAGAGTTTTTTGTAATTTGGCATATTTTGTGTCTGAAGGAGTACAATCATTTTAGGTAAAAGCTGAATCAGACAAAGACACACGCCAGAATTTATACAGTCAAGGACATCCCTAGACCATATGAAGGATGGGTGTCTGTGCCGAAGAACATTTTGGGCATCTCCCTGTGGATAGGGGATTCTACTTTTTGTAGCAGTTTAGGAGCAATGTATGCATTGTGAAGTAATTTAATATGAACATCTTTAACGTCTGCAGATTTAGCCTTTCTAACCTTTTGTAAGCTTTGTTGGATCTTATCTTTCGAGATGCTTACTTCCAGTCTTTCTGTCCATATTTGGCTTATGTTTCTTAATGTTAAGTCATAAGTTGTCTCTAAAGGGAGATATACACTCACTAGCCACCTTATTAGGTACACCTTGCTAGTACCGGGTTGGACCCCCTTTTGCCTTCAGAACTGCCTTAATTCTTCGTGGCATAACTTCAAGAAGGTGTTGGAAACATTCCTTAGATATTTTGGTCCATATTGACATGATAGCATCACGCAGTTGCTGCAGATTTATTGGCTGCACATTGTGGGAAGCAAGCTCACAAACCAGCCCCACAAGGGCTCAAAAGCAGCTAACACTGCTTAGTACAGTGAGTCCATTGTTAGGAGATTTTGAGTTGAAATCTCAATTGAGTGGGGCCTTTTATCAGCTGAATCCATTTGGGACTGTAATCAATCAAAAAACATTAAACCATCAAAAACATCTTTGAATTTACCATCCATTTACACTTAGTGGTTAAAGGGACAGTCAAGTCCAAAAAAAACTTTCATGTTTTAAATAGGGCATGTCATTTTAAACAACTTTCCAATTTACTTTTATCACCCATTTTGCTTTGTTCTCTTGGTATTCTTAGTTGAAAACTAAACCTAGAAGGTTCATATGTTAATTTCTTAGACCTTGAAGGCCTCCTCTAATCTCAATGCATTTTGTTTTTCACCACTAGAGGGCATTAGTTCACGTGTTTCATATAGATAACATTGAGCACGTGAATTTACCATGAAGACAGCTCTGATTGGCTAAAATGCAAGTCTGTCAAAAGAACTGAAATAAGGGGGCAGTCTGCTGAGGCTTAGATACAAGGTAATTACAGAGGTAAAATGTGTATAATTATAACTGTGTTGGTTATGCAAAACTGGGGAATGGGTAATGAAGAGATTATCTATCTTTTAAAACAACAAAAATTCTGGTGTTGACTGTCCCTTTAATATTATATGTAACTATTTATAGTATTGTTGCATTTGTAAAATTAATTTGTAAAATCCATTACAAAAAGAATATGTCCTATACATTAGATACACAGTATGCTGCTGTTTAAAAATGTGAATAATTTAATGTTTATAGTTTTCAAATGTTAATCCTATTCATCCGTGCTGTGTGCAGTTGAAATACTGTAAACATCACAAACCTGTCCTTTAAATTTCAAATTAAAATGTGTGTTTGAAGAATTTATCTGAAAGATTTGAAGTCACCTTCTATTTATATGGTAATATCAGGTGTTTCTTTTAAAAAAAACAAAACTGAAGTTGTGAAGGGAAATGTTGTAAAAAATAAATAAAATGAAACTGCTGCCTATTGATATAGGTTTTGTGTAAAGAAAAAATCCATAATGGGAAATAAAGATTTGTTTTCAAAACATTTGCCTGATATAAACTGGGTCAAAGATAATCAAACAGGGAAGAATATAAAAAAAGTAATGACATTAAATGTAGTGGGGAAAAAAAGATACAAATCTTTCAGCATCTCATCCTTGAGCTCAATTTCCTATTGCTTAAGCTTTCTTTATTTTCAAGAAAACGTTTTAAAGAAAAAATCTGACTCATTACATGTGGTTAAAAATAGTTGTCTTATATCTAACATTAAAAATTGTTTTCTTTTTCCCATACTTCCTGTACCACCTTATTTATTTATTTTTATCTTTTTTGTTCTCTTTCTGGTACACATAGACCCCCATTGCCCGTTATAATGGCATTAAACCCTAAATATGTTTTAGATGCATAGTATTGAGGTTATTCTCCATCTACTTCTAGTCATGGGTGCGGCCATTTTGAAATCTAGATTATAATGCATTCCATTGCTAATGTGTGAGCAAATGTGGAGCAACTCTCCTTCAGATACCTGCACTAAAGCTAAAACTAATAGGGGCTCCCACAATTAGAGAGAGGTGTATGAAATGCTTTAATTATTCAATGTCCCTTTAATAAAACATGTGCAAACATTAGTTTTCATTATTCATTTGTGAAACGAATGATCAAATTTGTTCATAATTTCTTCATTAACTAAATAAACTAGTGAATGGATTAAAAAATGTGTTAATTCCTTCATTTAGTTTCCCTATATATTAACTGGAGAAACTATCTGCTAGATTGCTAGTCTTGCGTTAGGGTTAAACGCCCGCTGGTATTATGAGTCTTGAAATGACAGGCTCACCGCTCACTTTTTTGGCCAGACTCAGAACCGCAAATCCACTTACGTCAATTGCGTATCCTATATTTTCAATGGGACTTGCATAGCGCCGGTATTATGAGTCTGACCAAAACTGAGCAGTAGACCCTCTCCTGTCAAGACTGGTACCGCATTTTAAGGTCAGTAGTTAAGAGTTTTACACTACAACGCCGTAGCATAAAACTCTTAACTAAAGTGCTAAAAAGTACACTAACACCCATAAACTACCTATTAACCCCTAAACCGAGACCCCCCTACATCGCAAACACTAAAATAAATATTTTAACCCCTAATCTGCCAAACCGAACATCGCCACCACTATAATAAATATATTAGCCCCTAAACCTCCGCACTCCCGCATAGCAAACACTAGTTAAATAGTATTAACCCCTAATCTGCCGGCCCTAACATTGCCGCCACCTACCTACATTTATTAACCCCTAATCTGCCGCCCCCAACGTCGCCGCCAGTATAATAAAGTTATTAACCCCTAAACCTAAGTCTAACCCTAACCCCCCCTAACTTAAATATAATTAAAAAAAAATCTAAATAAAATTACTACAATTAACTAAATTATTCCTATTTAAAACTAAATACTTACCTATAAAATAAACCCTAAGCTAGCTACAATATAACTAATAGTTACATTGTAGCTAGCTTAGGGTTTATTTTTATTTTACAGGCAACTTTGTATTTATTTTAACTAGGTACAATAGTTATTAAATAGTTATTAACTATTTAATAACTACCTAGTTAAATAAAGACAAAAGTACCTGTAAAATAAAACCTAGCCTAAGTTACAGTTACACCTAACACTACACTATAATTAAATAAATTAACTAAACTAAATACAATTCATTATAATTAAATAAAATTATCTAAAGTACGAAACCCCCCACACTAAATTACAGAAAATAATAAAATAATTACAAGATTTTTAAACTAATTACACCTACTCTAATCCCCTAACAAAATAAAAAAAAAAAAAAAAAAAAAAAAAAAGCCCTACCCTACACTAAATTACAAATAGCCCATAAAAGGGCCTTTTGCAGGGCATTGCCCCAAAGTAATCAGCTCTTTTACTTGTAAAAAAAAAAGTACAAATTCCCCCCCTACATTAAAACCCACCACCCACACAACCAACCCTACTCTAAAACCCACCCAATCCCCCCTTAAAAAACCTAACACTAACCCCCTGAAGATCACCCTACCATGAGACGTCTTCACCCAACTGGGCAGAAGTGGTCCTCCAGATGGGCAGAAGTCTTCATCCAAGCTATGCAGAAGAGGTCCTCCAGGTAAAAGAGCTGATTACTTTGGGGCAATGCCCCACAAAAGGCCCTTTTAAGGGCTATTTGTAATTTAGTGTAGGGTAGGGCTTTTTTAATTTTGGGGGCCTTTTTTATTTTGTTAGGGGGATTAGAGTAGGTGTAATTAGTTTAAAAATCTTGTAATTATTTTATTATCTTCTGTAATTTACGGCTAGATTTAGAGTTTTTTCAGTAACGACCCACGTAGCTAATGCATTCTTTTTTTTCCCCGCACCTTTTAAATACCGCTGGTATTTAGAGTTCACAGAATGGCTGGGTTTTCAGTGCGTTAGGCTCCAAAAAAGGAGCGTAGAGCATAATTTACCGCCACTGCAACTCTCGATACCAGCGGTGCTTACGGATGCGGCCAGCTTCAAAAACGTGCTCATGCACGATATCCCCATAGGAAACAATGGGGCTGTTTGAGCTGAAAAAAAAACCTAACACCTGCAAAAAAGCAGCGTTCAACTCCTAACGCAGCCCCATTGTTTCCTATGGGGAAACACTTCCTAAGTCTGCACCTAACACCCTAACATGTACCCCGAGTCTAAACACCCCTAACCTTACACTTATTAACCCCTAATCTGCCGCCCCCGCTATCGCTGACCCCTGCATATTATTATTAACCCCTAATCTGCCGCTACGTACACCGCCGCAACCTACATTATCCCTATGTACCCCTAATCTGCTGCCCCTAACACCACCAACCCCTATATTATATTTATTAACCTCTAATCTGCCGCCCCCGCTATCGCTGACACCTGCATATTTTTTTTTAACCCCTAATCTGCCGCTCCGTACACCGCCTCAACCTACATTATCCCTATGTACCCCTAATCTGCTGCCCCTAACACCGCCGACCCCTATATTATATTTATTAACCCCTAATATGCTGCCCCCAACGTCGCCTCCACCTACCTACAATTATTAACCCCTAATCTGCCGACCGGAGCTTACCGCTATTCTACTACATTTTTTAACCCCTAAAGCTAAGTCTAACCCTAACACCCCCCTAAGTTAAATATAATTTAAATCTAACGAAATAAATTAACTCTTATTAAATAAATTAATCCTATTTAAAGCTAAATACTTACCTGTAAAATAAACCTTAATATAGCTACAATATAAATTATAATTATATTGTAGCTATTTTAGGATTAATATTTATTTTACAGGCAACTTTGTATTTATTTTAACCAGGTACAATAGCTATTAAATAGTTAATAACTATTTAATAGTTACCTAGTTAAAATAATTACAAAATTACCTGTAAAATAAATCCTAACCTAAGTTACAATTAAACCTAACACTACACTATCAATAAATTAATTAAATAAAATACCTACAATTACCTACAATTAAACCTAACACTACACTATCAATAAATTAATTAAATACAATACCTACAAATAAATACAATGAAATAAACTAACTAAAGTACAAAAAAGAAAAAAGAACTAAGTTACAAAAAATAAAAAAAAATATTTACAAACATTAGAAAAATATTACAACGATTTTAAACTAATTACACCTACTCTAAGCCCCCTAATAAAATAACAAAGACCCCCAAAATAAAAAAATGCCCTACCCTATTCTAAAATTAAAATAGAAAATCTCTTTTACCTTACCAGCCCTGAAAAGGGCCCTTTGCGGGGCATGCCCCAAAGAATTCAGCTCTTTTGCCTGTAAAAAAAAAAATACAATACCCCCCCCAACATTACAACCCACCACCCACATACCCCTAATCTAACCCAAACCCCCCTTAAATAAACCTAACACTAAGCCCCTGAAGATCTCCCTACCTTGTCTTCACCACACCGGGTCCCGATCTGTCCAGAAGAGCCTCCGAAATCTTCATCCAAGCCCAAACGGGGGCTGAAGAGTGACGTCCATCCTCCGGCTGAAGTCTGGATCCAAGCGGCGGCTAAAGAATTCCATCTTCGGGCAGAAGTCTTCATCCTATCCAGGAAGAAGAGTCGATCCGGACCGGCAAACATCTTCATCCAAGCCGCATCTTCTATGTTTTTCCATCCGATGACGACCAGCTCCATCTTGAAGACCTCCGGCGCGGATCCATCCTCTTCTTGCGACGTCCTAAGTCCGAATGAAGGTTCCTTTAAATGACGTCATCCAAGATGGCGTCCCTCGAATTCCGATTGGCTGATAGGATTCTATTAGATTAGGTGTAATTATTTTAAAATTGTTGTAATATTTTTCTAATGTTTGTAAATATTTTTTTATTTTTTGTAACTTAGTTCTTTTTTCTTTTTTGTACTTTAGTTAGTTTATTTCATTGTATTTATTTGTAGGTATTGTATTTAATTAATTTATTTATAGTGTAGTGTTAGGTTTAATTGTAGATAATTGTAGGTATTTTATTTAATTAATTTATTGATAGTGTAGTGTTAGGCTTAATTGTAACTTAGGTTAGGATTTATTTTCCAGGTAATTTTGTAATTATTTTAACTAGGTAGCTATTAAATAGTTATTAACATCTGCACCTAACACTCTAACATGTACCCCGGAGCCATCTTCTTCCCAGCCGACGCGGATCCAACCTCTTCAAGCAACGCCTACTCACCGAATGACGGTTCCTTTAAATGACGTCATCCAAGATGGCGTCCCTCGAATTCCGATTGGCTGATAGGATTCTATCAGCCAATCGAAATTAAGGTAGGAATATTCTGATTGGCTGATGGAATCAGCCAATCAGATTCAAGTTCAATCCGATTGGCTGATCCAATCAGCCAATCAGATTGAGCTCACATTCTATTGGCTGTTCCGATCAGCCAATAGAATGCGAGCTCAATCTGATTGGCTGATTGGAATTCGAGGGACGCCATCTTGGATGACGCCATTTAAAGGAACCGTCATTCGGCGAGTAAGCGTCGCTTGAAGAGGTTGGATCCGCGTCGGCTGGGAAGAAGATGGCTCCGCTCCGGAAGAAAGAAGATTGAAGATGCGGCTTGATAGAAGACTTCATCCCGATGATGGACTTCCGACTTCAGCCCGATGATGGAGTTCTTCAGCCGCCGCTTGGATCAAGACTTCGGACCCTCTTCTGGACCGATCGCTGAACCTGGTGAGGTGAAGACAAGGTAGGGAGATCTTCAGGGGCTTAGTGTTAGGTTTATTTAAGGGGGGTTTGGGTTAGATTAGGGGTATGTGGGTGGTGGGTTGTAATGTTGGGGGGGTATTGTATGGTTTTTTTTACAGACAAAGAGCTGAATTCTTTGGGGCATGCCCCGCAAAGGGCCCTTTTCAGGGCTGGTAAGGTAAAAGAGCTTTGAACTTTTTTAATTTAGAATAGGGTAGGGCATTTTTTTATTTTGGGGGGCTTTGTTATTTTATTAGGAGGCTTAGAGTAGGTGTAATTAGTTTAAAATTGTTGTAATATTTTTCTAATGTTTGTAAATATTTTTTTATATTTTGTAACTTAGTTCTTTTTTATTTTTTGTACTTTAGTTAGTTTATTTAATTGTAGTTATTTGTAGGTATTGTATTTAATTAATTTATTGATAGTGTAGTGTTAGGTTTAATTGTAGGTATTTTATTTAATTAATTTATTGCTAGTGTAGTGTTAGGTTTAATTGTAACTTAGGTTAGGATTTATTTTACAGGTAATTTTGTAATTATTTTAACTATTTTAGCTATTAAATAGTTATTAACTATTTAATAGCTATTGTACCTGTTTAAAATAATTACAAAGTTGACTGTAAAATAAATATTAATCCTAAAATAGCTACAATATAATTATAATTTATATTGTAGCTATATTAGGGTTTATTTTACAGGTAAGTATTTAGCTTTAAATATGAATAATTTATATAATAAGAGTTAATTTATTTCGTTAGATTTAAATTATATTTAACTTAGGGGGGTGTTAGGGTTAGACTTAGCTTTAGGGGTTAAAAAATGTAGTAGAATAGCGGTAAGCTCCAGTCGGCAGATTAGGGGTTAATGTTTGAAGTTAGGTGTCGGCGATGTTAGGGAGGGCAGATTAGGGGTTAATACTATTTATTATAGGGTTATTGAGGCGGGAGTGAGGCGGATTAGGGGTTAATACATTTATTATAGTAGCGGTGCGGTTCGGTCGGCAGATTAGGGGTTAATAAGTGTAGGTAAGGTAGCGGCGACGTTGGGGGGCGCAGATTAGGGGTTAATAAATATAATATTGGGGTCGGTGATGTTAGGGGCAGCAGATTAGGGGTACATAGGGATAATGTAGCTGGTGGCGGTGTACGGAGCGGCAGATTAGGGGTACATAGGTAGTTTATGGGTGTTAGTGTACTTTAGAGCACAGTAGTTAAGAGCTTTATAAACCGGCGTTAGCCCAGAAAGCTCTTAACTACTGACTTTTTTCTGCGGCTGGAGTTTTGTCGTTAAATTTCTAACGCTCACTTCAGCCAAGACTCTAAATACCGGCGTTAGGAAGATCCCATTGAAAAGATAGGATACACAAATGGCCTAGGGGGATCTGCGGTATGGAAAAGTTGCGGCTGCAAAGTGAGCGTTAGACCCTTTCCTAACTGACTCCAAATACCAGAGGGCGGTAAAAACCAGAGTTTTTTGACGGCTACCACCCAACTCTAAATCTAGCCGACTTTTTTTTTACTTTTAGCCCCAAAATCTGTTACACATCTGCAACCACCAAAAAACACCCATGCTAAATAGTTTCTAAATTTTGTCCTGAGTTTAGAAATACCCAATGTTTACATGTTCTTTGTTTTTTTTGCAAGTTATAGGGCCATAAATTCAAGTAACACTTTGCTATTTCCAAACCACTTTTTTTCAAAATTAGTGCTAGTTACATTGGGACACTGATATCTTTCAGGAATCTCTAAATATCCCTTGACATGTATATGTTTTTTTTTAGAAGACATCCCAAAGTATTGATCTAGGCCCATTTTGGTATATTTCATGCCACCATTTCACAGCCAAATGCAATGAAATACAAAAAATCGTTCACTTTTTCACAAATTTTTTCACAAACTTTCGGTTTCTCACTGAAATTGTTTACAAACAGCTTGTGCAATTATGGCAAAAATGGTTGTAAATGCTTCTCTGGCATCCCCTTTGTTCAGAAATAGCAGACATATATGGCTTTGGTGTCGCTTTTTGGTAATTAGAAGGCCGCTAAATGCCACTGCGCATATACGTGTATTATGCCCAGCAGTGATTGGGTTAATTAGGGAGCATGTAGGGAGCTTTTTGGGGTAATTTTATCTTTAGTGTAGTGTAGTAAACAACCCAAAGTATTGATCTAGGCACATTTTGGTATATTTCATGCCACCATTTCACCGCCAAATACATTCAAATACATTTTTTTTTTACATTTTTCTCAATTTTTGGTTTCTTACTGAAATTATTTACAAACAGCTTGTGCAATTATGGCACAAATGGTTGTAAATGCTTCTCTGGGATCCCCTTTGTTCAGAAATAGCAGACATATATGGCTTTGGCGTTGCTTTTTGGTAATTAGAAGACCACTAAATTCTGCAGCGCATCACACGTGTATTATGGCTAGCAGTAAAGGGGTTAATTAGGTAGCTTGCAGGGTTAATTTTAGCTTTAGTGTAGAGATCAGCCTCCCACCTGAAACATCAGACCCCCTGATCCCTCCTAAACAGCTCTCTTCCCTCTCCCACCCCACAATTGTTCCCGCCATCTTAAGTACTGGCAGAAAGTCTGCCAGTACTAAAATAAAAGGTATATTTGGTTTTTTTAATAGCATATTTACATATGCTGCTGTATAGAATCCCCCCTTAGCCCCCAACCTCACAGATCCCCCATCAAACAGTTCTCTAACCCTCCCCCTCTAACTTAATAGGCGCCATCTTGGGTACTGGCAGCTGTCTGCCAGTACCCAGTTTATTAAAAAAATATGCTTTTATTATTTTTTGGGCTTTTTTGCCATTTTCTGTAGTGTAGCTCCCCCCCCCCCCAGAACCCTTAGATTGTTTATTACATTAAAATCCCCCCTTTTCTCCCAATTTTGAATGACATTTTTCTGTAGTGTAGCAGTTCCCACCCGCTCCCGCCCCGTGCACGCGCCTGCCCGCCGCCCCCGTGCATGCACGCGTCTGTGCGCGCCCCCGGACACTGCCGCCTCCGATCCGGCCTCCGATCCCGCCCCCCTCCACATCACAGGCCCTTGGCAGGCCGCCCACCCACCTCCCTGCCTTGCTCCCACCCTCCAACAACGCACTGGTACAGAGAGGGCCACAGAGTGGCTCTCTCTGCATCAGAGGCTTGTAAAGGGGTATTGCAGGATGCCTCCATATCGAGGCATCACTGCAATACCCTCAGAGCTGCTGGAAGCGATCGCAATCGCTTCCAGCACTCTGTTAGACAACTGACGTACCAGGTACGTCTATTGTCATTAACTGCTTGTTAATGCATGACGTACCTGGTATGTCAGTTGTAATTAAGGGGTTAAAATCCGCTTTAAAAACTCAGCAAACAGTTCTCTGCAATTTGGTTGTGAGTAGAATATCAATTGTTAAATGATTTTAATGAGTGAATTTTAAAAGATTGAATGTGTTAATTGTTTTAAATGAATGGTAACAAATGTATGAAATGTTCCTGAAAGAAATATACAAGGTTGCAAGTATTGTGTTGAATGAATAGCAAGCTATAATTGAGCTAAAAATTTGAATTAAAGGGACATGCCACCCACATTTTTTCTTTTATGATTTAGAAAGAGAATGCAATTTTAAACATCTTTCTAATTTACTTCTATTATCTAATTTGTTTTATTCTCTTGATATTCTTTGATGAAAAGCATATCTAGATATGCTCACTAGCTGCTGATTGGTTGCTGCACATAGAAGCCTCGTGTGATTGGCTCACCATGTGCATTGCTTTTTCTTCAACTAAGGATATTTTAAAAATGAAGCAAAATAAATAATGGAAGTAAATTGTAATGTTGTTTAATTTTCTATTCTCTATCTGAATCATGAAAGAAAGATTTTGGGTTTAGTGGCCCTTTAACTATCACAGACTTAAGAACCAATGAGAATAGCTTGTCAGGGAAGAGGGTGGAGCCTTTTTGGCAGCCCAGTAAATTTAAAAAGGACATTCCGGAAATCAAAACCATCAGTGTATCCTGTTGAAAAAGTCTGTCCAGGTATAGACGAAACGCGTCCAGGAGTGATAAGACAAAAGGCATAAGAGGCTCCACAAATAGCGAGCTGAGGATGGGTACGGAAGAGCTCTGAATCCATCACAGTAAAACCCAGTCCGTTAGAGATCACGGAGACCTGATGACGCTAAAGGATCTATATGTGCTAAGAACTGCTTGTTGAGTTTTTAAAGTGGATTTTAAAAGAGGCTTGTTTTAACTTACATCTAGTAAGTGCAATTTTATAAAGTGCATTATTCACCTGTAATAAATTGATGTGAGTCACGGATGCGCTTGTTTCCTATTTTCAATCTTTTGCAGCGTCTGAACCGAGGAGACTGAGAAGCTATCACAGTCAATGAGAGGAGCTGCACCGGACTCATATTCTGTACGTAGTGAAGCGCTGTGTAGCATAACGTGATTTGGGAATTGGACTCAGCATTTTCTAAGTACAAATACTGTTGGGCATATTAAGCTGATAAGAACATTATCTATTTTTTAAAAGGTAATGGTCTATTTTGAGTCCGTTATATGCATAAGTAAATTGTATGCTTAGGTGCTTGGAGTTGAAAGTTATATACTAATTTGTTTTCCTAAAGGTGTTTTACTATAAATAATAACTCTCTACTATAGTCACTTGAGCGCTGTAATTTTGGGTAAAGGTTTTTAGCAGATATGTGAAAGTGCACTGTTTCTATCACAGGATAAAATAATACTCATGCAACAAAATGGCGGTGACCAGTATAAAATGCAGAGCTTTACCAACTGGCTTCTGTAATGAGTTCATATAAGAGAGCTTCAGGTACAGGAGTGAAATGCAATAACAAGATGAGAACTAACTATGCTACTGCAGTTGTTTAAGAGGTATGAAAGGGCTATTGTCACTTTCAGTTTGATTCCAAGTTTAAATCCGAAACAGGTACTTAACAACTGGAAAAAAACATTTCCATACATTTTTATTTTAAAAACAAATGTGTGACTGTGGGTATTTAGCTGCTGAATCCATTTTGGATTGTGATCATCTGAAAAACACGCTTCGGCTGAAACCAAAACCGAGTTATCAGGTGCCAATACCAGAAAGATTGTGATCAACACAAAACTGAGACATGTGTCTGCAGCTCAGCAGGGGCCTGTAGAAAGAGAATAAGGTGTAGGGATGCTAAGTTAGCATGGTTTCTTGGTTTTGAGAAGATCATGGCAGCCATATTTTTTGGTGAATGCAAGTGTTTGTCACAGAACTCATTATGGTAATTAGGAGTATCAGCAGAATTCTTCCTTTTCTCCATAGTAAGTTATGCACATCGTGAAAATGGGTAAAATACACAATGAACTCATCAGACAGCTTAAAGGGGCATGAAACCCAACATTTTTCTTTCAAGATTCAGATAGATACCATTAAGTTAGGTAATAATAATACCTGTTATCAGTGCCGCAAATCGATTAAGTTCGAGGTTGTGCGCTATACAAGTATCCAATTATTATAGAGAATACAATTTTAAACAACATTCCAATTTACATATATTATCTCATTTGCTTCATTCTTTATATATCCTTTGTTGAAGAAATAGCAATGCACATGGGTGTGCCAATTACATAAGGCATCTATGTGCAGCCACCAATCAGCAGCTACTGAGCCTATCTAAATATGCTTTTCATCAAAGAATATAAACAAAAAAAGCAAATTAGGTAATAGAAGTAAATTAAAAAGTTGTTTTAAAATTGTTTAAAACATAGTAACATAGTAGATGAGGTTGAAAAAAGACCGAAGTCCATCGTGTTCAACCTATAGAAATCTAAAATACTTACAAAAAGCTCCAGTTAAGGTTAAATAATCCCACTAAAAGGTGACCCATTTAATACTAGCAATCATATCCATGAATTTTGTTTTTAGACAGAAATGTATCTAGGGTATTGACATTCACTGCCTCCTTTGGTAATGAGTTACACAATGTTATTGCTCTTACAGAGAAAAAAACGTTTCTGTTGCAGGCGATTAAATCTCCTTCCTCCTTAAATTGTGACCTCTTGTCACAAACAATTTTCTTGGAATAAACAGAGCTTCTGTCATCTCTGTATATGGGCCTTAAATATATTTATATAAAGTCACCTCTCAAGCCCCTTTTTTCTAAAGAAAACAGACCCAGTTTGGCTAGCCTCTCCTCATAGCTTAAATTCTCAATTCCCTTTATTAGCTTTGTGGCCCTTCTCTGAACTTTTTCTAGTTCTGAAATATCTTTTTTTGTGATTGGTCCCCAGAACTGCACTCCATACTCAACGTGAGGTCTTACCAGGGAATTATATAGTGACATAATTATGCTTTCCTCCCTTGAATCAATGCCTCTTTTAATACATGCTAGTATCTTATTAGCCTCTGTAGCCGCTGCAATCGGGTTGATTGACACCCCCTCTGCAGGGGGCGACATTGCACCAGCAGTTTACAAGAACTGCTGGTGCAATGATAAATGCTGACAGCGTATGCTGTTGGCATTTATCGATGTGCGGCTGACATGATACGCTACTTTGAATCATGTCCGCTCACACACTGATAAATATGCCCCTTAGTATCATCTGCAAAAATAGAGATGTTGCTATTTTATCCTTGCTCCAAGTCATTTATAAAAATATTAAAAAGAATAGGGCCCATGCCCCTTTAAGTGTTAGACGTTTGTTTTATTTGGCAATGCAGATAATCATGAGTTTAGTGTTATGGATGGGAAGCCATGAGGTTCCTATTTTATTGGAAATATTTTTTTTTCTAAATAATCACTTTATCAATATTGAGATTTGCACAGAGCAACATAAATCCATGAAACAGAAAACCATTAAAGGGGCATATATAATTTAATTTTCAAAGTTAAATTACAGAAAAAGTATGCAAAATAAATAATAATATTACATTGCAAAGTTATTGTTTTTTTTTTAATATGCCTAATTAATATTTTATGCAGAGTTTTTGAAATCCCATTTTTATACAAATAAGATAAAATTTAAATGTAATTGTTATGTGGGAGCTGAAAAGGACAGAGAGAGAAACTATAACATTATCCATGAAAATGTGTCCGAGACTGCAGACAGAACAAAACGAATCCACAAAACATATAAAAAATATGATTATCTCTCATTATCAGATAAAAACGGTGAAAATGGTAGTGGGAGGACACTAGCATTCAGGTTTGAAATTGCTCTGCTGAGGAAACAATTGCAAAAAAATTGTATTGAATTCCCTATGCATGGGGAAGGGAGTGCAGTAGAAATCATGGTTCAGTTCTTAAATGAAGCCCCAGGCATGAAACTCAACTCTACATCTACATTGACAGCTTATGTAGATGTTATGTTTGAGACATTCTAAATAAAAACTCAACAGCTGGCTATGTTACTATACCAGGTGAAATCATTGTTTTTTTGGTTGGCAAATACATTTATCAGAGTCTGTATTCATTTATTCAACTGAGACATCATATATAGAGACATCCTCCTACAGTAAAGCTGCTATAATGGTTATTTAAAGGGACAGTCTACTCCAGAATTGTTATTGTTTAAAAAGATAGATAATACCTTTATTACCCATTTCCCAGTTTTGCATAACCAACATTACTAATATAAGGTGGCGCAAACAAATGCCGATTTCCACTTTGTAAATACCTCGTAGTACACAATATATGTGTGTATATACACTCTAGGGTCAATATCAAGGCCCGGATAGGACAAAATATAGTTTATGGCACCTTATTTAAGTGCAATAGAACCTACCATAGTATGCTTGCTCAATTGGTGATTCTAGTGTTAATTCACTAAAAATTAGTGGAATATTTAACTTGCTCACTTTATTATGTGATTTTCTTTTAGAGAAAATATGCAGTAGGCTAAAGATAAATAACTGATGGTTTAATATGTTGAATAATAAAATACATAGGCGGATTAAAAATACAATATTATAATACTTAGAAAACCAGTGTCTAATTTGATATCACTATGGATAGAGATACATATAATAATTTAAAATTAAGATTAAATCACATAAACATGCATAGTTTCTCTATAAAAACATAGTTCCTCTATAAAAACATAAGAATCCTTAGATAACCATATAATACAATACATGCATTGCTACACGAGTGAATGTCTCTTTTTTGTTTATAAAACTCTCGTATTGAGTAAGCCCTCTGTTAATTTTGGTTATTGTTTAATTTTAATTCTTTAAGACTTTTATTGGAATTCCTCACTTATAGATTTTCTTATCATATTTTAGTAAGCGCTTTGACAGGAATTGCGGTTTACAGCTAGGTTGATGGAAATACATATTTAAGTGAAACTTCCTAAATGTATCCAATCATCTTTTTTACAAAGTTCAGCTAGACAATTGTAAGTAGCTGTTTGTTGCTAATAATATGTACATACAGTTTTTGCGACTCTTGGCGTTCCATTAGGTCTCCTCCAGATTAACAGTGTACTGTTATGATGTTCTCCCTTTTTCCCTTTTCAGACAGATGATTCCGGTAGAGCGCTGTGGCTTCCAGCCTCCATTTTCCGGATAGTCCGATCGATCTCCTCTTCAAGTGTTTGCCACTCCTTGATTACAGGGATCCACTGTGATATTACTTTGGGATCACCCAATTGTCGGTTATACGAGCTATATATTTGAAAGTCCCGGGTTTTTCATCAGCTTGCAGGTGTTTACAAGTGCTCCAAACCTGCTGATAATTTTGCCGGTAAATGAATCCGTAACCTTGCGTCTTTTTGGCCAATGATGCTCTTCTTAATGCCCCCGAAAGTCCTCCTTTGTGTTGGTGGTCAGTTAGTATAATCAGGTTTCTACGCGTTTCGGCATTCAGCCTTTCTCAATCCGAAACGCGTAAGAGGAGCACAATCGGCCAAAAGACGCAAGGTTCCTGATTCAGCCAGGTTGGAGCACTTGTAAACACCTGCAAGCTGACGAAAAACCCGTGAATTTAAAATATATAGCTCGGAAAACCGACAATTGGGTGATCCCGAAGTAATATTGCAGTGGATCCCTGTAATCAAGGAGTGGAAAACACTTGAAGAGGAGATCAATAAGACTATCTGGGAAACGGAGGCTGGAAGCCACAGCGCTCTACAGGAATAATCTGTCCAAAAAGGGAGAACATCATAACAGTGCACTGTTAATCCGGAGGAGACCTAACGGAACGCCAGGAGTTGCAAAAACCATATGTACATACTATTAGCAGCAAACAGCTTCTTACAATTGTCTAGCTGAACTTTGTAACAAAGACGATTGGATACATTTAGGAAGTTTCACTTAAATCTGTATTTCCATCAGCCTAGCCGTAAACCCGTAATTCCTGTCAAAGCGCTTACTAAAATATGATAAGGAAATCTATAAGTGAGGAATTCCAATAAAAGCCTTGAAGAATTGAAATTAAACATTAACCAAAATTAACAGAGGGCTTACTCTATACGAGAGTTTTATAAACAAATAAGAGACATTCACTCGTGTAGCCACACATGTATTATATTATATGGTTATCTAAGGATTCTTATGTTTTTATAGAGGAACTATGCATGTTTATGTGATTTAATTTTAATTTTAAATTATTATATGTATCTCTATCCATAGTGATATCAAATTAGACACCAGTGTCTTTTCTAGTGATGGCAGTGGATTGGGAAAGTTATTTTTGGGACAGCAGTTTAGAGGAAGCTTAGACTGGAGGAAAATATGCTGTGCATAAACTATTGTTCTGTAAATATAGAGAAGTATATGAATTCTCTGCCACATTCTTGTAGACCAGTAGGGACATGCTTTGTTCTTAATTTGAGCAGGGAAGTGGTTTTTTTATATGCAGTGCAATATCTTTATATGAGTAGTGCACACATATTGTGCTGGACTGCTGCTTGTTAACCACTCAGGGGCTGGAGTTAAACCATTCAAGAATTATTCATCCAGGACACTTGGCAATGCAGGGGCAGGGCTACACAAGAAATTTTCTGGTGTAATGTTAAATACAAATGGCACATACATGCCCAGAATACGGACTGTCTTGGAAACTTATCCTCACACATTTTTTTTTTTTTAAATGGAGCTATACAGAGCAGAGTCTATGTGCAATTTAACAGTAAAATACCTACTGTATTTAGTGGCCTTTAATTACTTTTATACAGGGAGTGCAGAATTATTAGGCAAATGAGTATTTTGACCACATCATCCTCTTTATGCATGTTGTCTTACTCCAAGCTGTATAGGCTCGAAAGCCTACTACCAATTAAGCATATTAGGTGATGTGCATCTCTGTAATGAGAAGGGGTGTGGTCTAATGACATCAACACCCTATATCAGGTGTGCATAATTATTAGGCAACTTCCTTTCCTTTGGCAAAATGGGTCAAAAGAAGGACTTGACAGGCTCAGAAAAGTCAAAAATAGTGAGATATCTTGCAGAGGGATGCAGCACTCTTAAAATTGCAAAGCTTCTGAAGCGTGATCATCGAACAATCAAGCGTTTCATTCAAAATAGTCAACAGGGTCGCAAGAAGCGTGTGGAAAAACCAAGGCGCAAATTAACTGCCCATGAACTGAGAAAAGTCAAGCGTGCAGCTGCCAAGATGCCACTTGCCACCAGTTTGGCCATATTTCAGAGCTGCAACATCACTGGAGTGCCCAAAAGCACAAGGTGTGCAATACTCAGAGACATGGCCAAGGTAAGAAAGGCTGAAAGATGACCACCACTGAACAAGACACACAAGCTGAAACGTCAAGACTGGGCCAAGAAATATCTCAAGACTGATTTTTCTAAGGTTTTATGAGAGTGAGTCTTGATGGGCCAGATGGATGGGCCCGTGGCTGGATTGGTAAAGGGCAGAGAGCTCCAGTCCGACCCAGACGCCAGCAAGGTGGAGGTGGAGTACTGGTTTGGGCTGGTATCATCAAAGATGAGCTTGTGGGGCCTTTTCGGGTTGAGGATGGAGTCAAGCTCAACTCCCAGTCCTACTGCCAGTTTCTGGAAGACACCTTCTTCAAGCAGCGGTACAGGAAGAAGTCTGCATCCTTCAAGAAAAACATGATTTTCAAGCAGGACAATGCTCCATCACACGCGTCCAAGTACTCCACTGCGTGGCTGGCAAGAAAGGGTATAAAAGAAGAGAAGAAAATCTAATGACATGGCCTCCTTGTTCACCTGATCTGAACCCCATTGAGAACCTGTGGTCCATCATCAAATGTGAGATTTTCAAGGAGGGAAAACAGTACACCTCTCTGAACAGTGTCTGGGAGGATGTGGTTGCTGCTGCACGCAATGTTGATGGTGAACAGATCAAAACACTGACAGAATCCATGGATGGCAGGCTTTTGAGTGTCCTTGCAAGAAAGGTGGCTATATTGGTCACTGATTTGTTTTTGTTTTGTTTTTGAATGTCAGAAATGTATATTTGTGAATGTTGAGATGTTATATTGGTTTCACTGGTAAAAATAAATAATTGAAATGGGTATATATTTGTTTTTTGTTAAGTTGCCTAATAATTATGCACAGTAATAGTCACCTGCACACACAGATATCCCCCTAAAATAGCTATAACTAAAAACAAACTAAAAACTACTTCCAAAACTATTCAGCTTTGATATTAATGAGTTTTTTGGGTTCATTGAGAACATGGTTGTTGTTCAATAATAAAATTAATCCTCAAAAATACAACTTGCCTAATAATTCTGCACTCCCTGTATAATGTTTTATTGCCTTATCGTGGTGACTTACCCATTCTGTCACTGAGATCAGTGTCCCTTAAAGATCACTTACAAATGCTTTTTTTTATTTGTAACTCACCAACAGATACTACAGTAGAAAGATAGGCTGAATGGGTCATATTATGGATCCTGCTGCCTTGAGAGCTTACAGTCTAATAGGTAGTTATTAGAAACGTATGCTGAAGGCTTGTCACTAGTGCTGATTTTAGCTTTGGTCTATTGAGAGATTTTTGGCGGTGGTCCATCTGTGCTTTGTGGCTGTGACCAGGTATGTCATGGGTGTGGTTGGATTGAGTCAGATTTCAACAGTCAGTGTTGTGGGCAGAAACAGTGTAGTCCCTATAAACTGGGACATTTGCCCTAGTGGGGGAAGCTGCAAGGGAGGAAGACAGTGGTCAGACCGCCAACCCATAGCAACCCCACAATATCCGAGTTGGGTGGGAAATATTAGATATTAAGTTTCTGTATTTACAGCTTGGAAAATTGGTCTTGGATGTTTCAAAATACATCAAGTTAGATGGTAGGGTTTAAGGTTGGGTTTATAGCTTTAAACTGGAGCTGTATGTCCCAAAGCTGAGGTGCAGTGTGAGAGAAGTTCACAAGAAAGGAGTGGAAAGTGGTGATAACAGAGACTGAGGTGATAATCAGAAGCTGAATGATTGCTGACATTTATTTACTTGTCTTAATTTTCATGCTTTTT
The DNA here is from genome assembly GCF_027579735.1 of Bombina bombina. Taxonomy (NCBI): domain Eukaryota; kingdom Metazoa; phylum Chordata; class Amphibia; order Anura; family Bombinatoridae; genus Bombina; species Bombina bombina. Next base: position 1,307,251,018 of record NC_069500.1, read on the forward strand.
ATTTATTACATTTCCAGTGTAGCGATCATGGTTTTTTTAAATGGGTAAATGTATCTTAAAAGTCCACACTTACAAAAAGAAAACAATTAACATATTTAAACCACTTTTTTTACTCTAGATATAAAGGTAGATAGGTATCTAGACAGATAAACATATAGAGGCCAATTTACCAAAGTGCGAGCGGACATGATACGATGTAGCATATCATGTCCACCGCACATCGATAAATGCCGACAGCATATGCTGTCGGTATTTATCATTGCACAAGCATTTCTGGTGAACTGCTTGTGCAATGCTTCCCCCTGCAGATTTGTGGCCAATCGGTGGCTAGCAGGAGGTGTCAATCAGCCCGATCGTATAGGATCGGGCGGATTGATGTCCGCGGCCCCAGAGCAGGCGGACACATAGACCGCTGCTTCATAACTGCTGTTTTTGGTGAGCCTGAAGGCTAGCATGGAAACAGGGGCATCAAGCTATATTCGTGGCTTGATAATTTGGCCCCATAGAGGTCAATCACATTCCTTTAGAAAAGTTTATCAAATTAATTATCTTTTAAAATCCCCTTATTGTTAAACTTTTTTAAATGATTGTGATCCACCAAATAGATTGTGCATTGATCAAAGGTTAACGCTGCAATCATAAGTTTCTCCAAAAGGCTGCACATAAATAAAGTACTTCAGGAATAGTTGCCGGGGCATGCAAATAATATGATTCATTTATTCTATAACTCCTGAAATATTCCTTTGTCCTGTCCAAACTTTTTAAAATGTATTACAGTATTGTTTTGAAAAATAGTTTTTCTTGTCCTCAATAAAATTACCATTTTGTTTTCAAATTTGACTTTTTACCAATAGAGCTTTGGGAGTTGTCCTTTTTTGGCCAGTGAGCAATCTGTCCCTAGGGAAGAGAAGCACATGGAGACTAGCTGTTGTTCTTTTTTGTCAAAATAAACCTCTGTAATAACCCTTTTAATTAAAAAAAATCTGTTTGAAATGTCTAAATGGTTTATATACTTTAGTTTAATGATGAATTAATATATATTAATCCTTTACATGATGGAATTATATTATTATTAGTAGTAAAGCACAGAAATATCCCATAATAAACAAACAAATTAGTACAGATGAGGGGGCCTAGTTATCAAGCCGTCAACCTCAAATACGCTGGAATTCCGCATCGTATTTGTGGCGAGGCTGATACGCCTTAGTTATCAAAGGCTCGAGACCGGCAAAAGTAGAATTTTGTGACGTAAGCATCGATCTGCCGGACTCAGTCCGACACAGATCGATTCTTACGTCACTCCAGATGTTCCGCACAAAAGTGCGGCACATTCTCACTACTTTTGCTAGTTATCAAAAAACTAGCAGGTACGCTCGGCACTTTTACGGCCCAGCGTACCTGGTTTTAAATCCGCCACCCCTGGAGGCGGCGGATCCCATAGGAATCAATGGGAGTCTGACCATAGCGAAAGTACAAGTTCGCTGCTGACAGACATCCCATTGATTTCTATGGGAGCTGTCTACACCTAACACCCTAACATGTACCCCGAGTCTAAACACCACTAATCTGTCCCCCCCTACACCGCCGCAACTAAATAAAGTTATTACCCCCTAAACCGCCGCTCCCGGAGCCCACCGCAAGCTACTCTATACATATTAACCCCTAAACTGCCGCTCCCGGAGCCCACCGCAACTATAATAAATGTATTAACCCCTAAACCGCCGCTCCCTGAACCCGCCGCAACCTATATTAAATGTATTAACCCCTAATCTGCCCCCCCTACACCGTCGCCACCTATAATACATTTATTAACCGCTAATCTGCCCCCCCCTACACCGTCGCCACCTATAATAAATTTATTAACCCCTAATCTGCCCCCCCCTACACCGTCGCCACCTATAATAAATTTATTAACCCCTATCCTGCCCCCCACTACGCCGCCGCCGCCACCACTGTAATAAAATTATTAACCCCTAAACCTAAGTCTAACCCTAACCCTAACGCCCCCCTAACTTAAATATTAATTAAATAAATCTAAATAAATTAACTCTTATTAACTAAATGAATCCTGTTTAAAACTAAATACTTACCTTTAAAATAAACCCTAATATAGCTACAATATAAATAATAATTATATTCTAGCTATTTTAGGATTTATATTTATTTTACAGGTACCTTTCAATTTATTTTAACTAGGTACAATAGCTATTAAATAGTTATTAACTATTTAATAGCTTACCTAGCTAAAATAAAGAGAAATGTACCTGTTAAATAAATCCTAACCTAAGTTACAATTACACCTAACACTACACTATACTTTAATAAATTAATCCCATTTAAAAATAAATACTTACCTGTAAAATAAACCCTAAGATAGCTACAATGTAATTAATAATTATATTGTAGCTATCTTAGGATTTATATTTATTTTACAGGTAACTTTGTATTTATTTTAGCTAGTTAGAATAGTTATTAAATAGTTATTAACTATTTAATAACTACCTAGCTAAAAGAAATACAAAATTACCTGTAAAATAAATCCTAACTTAAGTTACAATTAAACCTAATACTACACTATCATTAAATTAATTAAATAAACTACCTACAAATAACTACAATTAAATACAATTACATAAACTAACTAAAGTACAAAAAATAAAAAAATCTAAGTTACAAAAAAAAAAAAAAAAAAGTTACAAACATGTTAAAAATATTACAACAATTTTAAGCTACTTACACCTAATCTAAGCCCCCTAATAAAATAACAAACCCCCCCAAAATAAAAAAATGCCCTACCCTATTCTAAATTAAATAAATTTCAAAGCTCTTTTACCTTACCAGCCCTTAAAAGGGCCATTTGTGGGGGCATGCCCCAAAGAAAACAGCTCTTTTGCCTGTAAAAGAAAAATACAACCCCCCCCAACATTAAAACCCACCACCCACATACCCCTAATCTAACCCAAACCCCCCTTACAAAAACCTAACACTAATCCCCTGAAGATCATCCTATCTTTAGTTGTCTTCACTCAGCCGAGCCACCGATGGAACTGAAGAGGACATCCGGAGCGGAAGAAGTTAATCCTCCAAGCGGCGCTGAAGAAATCTTCCATCCGATGAAGTCATCATCCAGGCGGCGCTGAAGAAAAGTCTTCGATCCGGCCGATGTCATCTTCAAAGAGGCGCTGAAGAGGTCTTCTATCCGGGCGAAGTCATCTTCCAAGCCGGGTGTTGAATCTTCCTTCCGCCGACGCGGAACCACCTTCTTCACCGATGGACTACGACGAATGACGGCTCCTTTAAGGGACGTCATCCAAGATGGCGTCCCCTCAATTCCGATTGGCTGATAGGATTTTATCAGCCAATCGGAATTAAGGTAGGAAAATTCTGATTGGCTGATGGAATCAGCCAATCAGATTCAAGTTCAATCCGATTGGCTGATCCAATCAGCCAATCAGATTGAGCTCGCATTCTGTTGGCTGATCGGAACAGCCAATAGAATGCGAGCTCAATCTGATTGGCTGATTCCATCAGCCAATCAGATTTTTACTACCTTAATTCCGATTGGCTGATAGAATCCTATCAGCCAATCGGAATTGAGGGGACGCCATCTTGGATGACGTCCCTTAAAGGAGCCGTCATTCGTCGTAGTCCGTCGGTGAAGAAGGTGGTTCCGCGTCGGCGGAAGGAAGATTCAAGACCCAGCTTGGAAGATGACTTCGCCCGGATAGAAGACCTCTTCAGCGCCTCTTTGAAGATGACATGGGCCGGATCGAAGACTTTTCTTCAGCGCCGCCTGGATGATGACTTCATCGGATGGAAGATTTCTTCAGCGCCGCTTGGAGGATTAACTTCTTCCGCTCCGGATGTCCTCTTCAGTTCCATCGGTGGCTCGGCTGAGTGAAGACAACTAAAGGTAGGATGATCTTCAGGGGATTAGTGTTAGGTTTTTGTAAGGGGGGTTTGGGTTAGATTAGGGGTATGTGGGTGGTGGGTTTTAATGTTGGGGGGGGTTGTATTTTTCTTTTACAGGCAAAAGAGCTGTTTTCTTTGGGGCATGCCCCCACAAATGGCCCTTTTAAGGGCTGGTAAGGTAAAAGAGCTTTGAAATTTATTTAATTTAGAATAGGGTAGGGCATTTTTTATTTTGGGGGGTTTGTTATTTTATTAGGGGGCTTAGATTAGGTGTAAGTAGCTTAAAATTGTTGTAATATTTTTAACATGTTTGTGACTTATTTTTTTATTTTTTGTAACTTAGCTTTTTTTATTTTTTGTACTTTAGTTAGTTTATGTAATTGTATTTAATTGTAGTTATTTGTAGGTAGTTTATTTAATTAATTTAATGATAGTGTAGTATTAGGTTTAATTGTAACTTAGGTTAGGATTTATTTTACAGGTAATTTTGTATTTCTTTTAGCTAGGTAGTTATTAAATAGTTAATAACTATTTAATAACTATTCTAACTAGCTAAAATAAATACAAAGTTACCTGTAAAATAAATATAAATCCTAAGATAGCTACAATATAATTATTAATTATATTGTAGCTATCTTAGGGTTTATTTTACAGGTAAGTATTTATTTTTAAATAGGAATAATTTATTAAAGTATAGTGTAGTGTTAGGTGTAATTATAACTTAGGTTAGGATTTATTTTACAGGTAAATTTCTCTTTATTTTAGCTAGGTAGCTATTAAATAGTTAATAACTATTTAATAGCTATTGTACCTGGTTAAAATAAATTGAAAGGTACCTGTAAAATAAAAATAAATCCTAAGATAGCTAGAATATAATTATTATTTATATTGTAGCTCTATTAGGGTTTATTTTAAAGGTAAGTATTCAGTTTTAAATAGGATTCATTTAGTTAATAAGAGTTAATTTATTTAGATTTATTTAATTAATATTTAAGTTAGGGGGGTGTTAGGGTTAGGGTTAGACTTAGGTTTAGGGGTTAATCATTTTATTACAGTGGCGGCGGTGTAGTGGGGGGCAGGATAGGGGTTAATAAATTTATTATAGGTGGCGACGGTGTAGGGGGGGCAGGATAGGGGTTAATAGGTTTAATATAGGTTGCGGCGGGTTCAGGGAGCGGCGGTTTAGGGGTTAAACTATTTATTTAGTTGCGGAGAGGTGCGGGATCAGCAGGATAGGGGTTAATAATTTTATAATAGAGGGCGACGGTGTAGGGGGGGCAGGATAGGGGTTACTAGGTATACTGTAGGTGGCAGCGGTGTCCGGGAGCGGCGGTTTAGGGGTTAATACATTTATAAGAGTTGCGGCAGGGTCTAGGAGCGGCGGTTTAGGGGTTAATACATTTATAAGAGTTGCGGCGGGGTCTAGGAGCGGCGGTTTAGGGGTTAATACATTTATAAGAGTTGCGGCGGGGTCTAGGAGCGGCGGTTTAGGGGTTAGTAACTTTATTGAGTTGCGGGAGGCTCCGGGGGCGCCGGTATAGGGGGTAGAACAGTGTAGTTTAGTGTGAGTGCTTAGTGACAGGCTAGCAATAAAGCTGGGAAAAAGCCGAAAGGCAGCGAGATCAGATGAGTGATAACTCTCACAGTCCGCTGCTCATCGCCCCGCGGCTTTTTGACAGCTTTATTTGATAACTTAGGCGTATTTTTTCAGATCCGCGGCGGCGATGTGAGGCGAGCTTAGGCGGGCGTATTGGGCCGGCGAAGCCAGAAAAGTAGACGGCTTGATAACTACCCCCCATAGACTCTGCTGACACACACACACACACACACACAAACACACACACATATATATAGGTATGTGTTTGAGTAAAATTAACATTTTTGTTTTATTCTATAAACTATTGACATGTCTCCCAAATACAAATATAGTCATTTAGAGCATTTATTTGCAGACAACTGGTCCAAATAACAAAAAAGATGTAGTGTTTTCAGACCTTGAATAATGCAAATAAAACAAGTTCATATTTATTTTTAAACAACACAATACTAATGTTTTAACTTAAGAGTTCAGAAATAAATATTTGGTGGAATAACTCTGGTTTTTAATCACAGCTTTCATGCATCTTATCATGGTCTCCACCAGTCTTTCACATTGCTTTTGGTGACTTTATGCCACTCCTGGTGCAAAAATTCGAGCAACTAATTTTTGTTGGATGGATTGTGACCATCCATCTTCCTCTTGCTCACATTATAGAGGTTTCCAATGGGTTTAAGGTCTGGAGATTTGGGCTGGCATTGACAGGGTCTTGATTTTGATCTTGATCTGGTGATCCTCCATTCCCACCTTGATTAACCTAGTATTAGTATGTGTTGTTTAAAAATGAATATGAACTTGTTTTCTTTGCATTATTCAAGGTCTAAAAATACTGCATCTTTTTTTTGTTATTTTGACCAGTTGTCATTTTCTGCAACTAAATGCTCTAAATGACAATATTTTTATTTGGAATTATTTCATACATCTGACTATGGAAGAGCCTTTACCTGTTTTGAGTCTGAATTACTCTTTTCTTCATAACAGGATAAATATACAAAACAGTTGCATATATTTTATATATGCAAAGAAAGACCTGGCATATATTTTCTGAAACTGAAAATTCTCTATCCACCCAACATGTCTTTCCTTCAGGGTTTTCAATTTGCTTTTATCTGGGAGAGAAGAAAAGTACAGGCTTAGCTAGAACACAGATAAATTACGATATCACAGGAAGGTCATAAATGTTCATTGCATAGTAAATATTTTATAATAAAGTCAAACTGTGATAAAAGTCTGTAGTTAATATTCTTCTATCCCTAATTAAGGTAATTAATTAGTTATACACAAGGGTGTATACTTAATCCTTATTAACATATATATGGCTCACAGATTTTTAGAATAAGAAAAGCAATAGTCCTACTTGCTACATGATTTGCACTAATAGACATATTCTAAAATTTACTTCAATGGTACTAACAATTAATTACAAGGTGAGCCTCAAGAAACGGCGTTGCCATCTTTTTCCTAGCCCTTTCGAGAACAGTTTTTGAGGGATATGGTGAAGATGTGGTCATTCCAGCTACCCCTTTGCTTTGCACATAGAATTCACAATAGAGGAACATACTGAGCATGTTCAACAGAGCAGTGTGATCTCTTTCCCTTATTGGCCAACCTTCTAGGTGCCATCATGTGTTGCTCTTTTCCCCAAGCACTGTCAGCACATGGTGGGGCTGCACCTTATAGTTTCTTCCCCATACCCAGCACTGCAGATATTTGGTGTCTGCACCTATTACATTTACCTTCACACATTTGTTCTGGACTGTGTCTTTAGCAATGCAAGCATTAGATGAGGCTGAACCTGATAAATTATTTCACCAGCTCTTTAGTGTGGCTACACCAGTCTCTCTTCTTCTTTCTCTGTCTCTCATTAGGGAGACATCTCAGGGCACTAGACATACCTCCTAATGATTGCAAAAATGGCAACTCTAATAAAGGGATCAGTAGCAAAAAAGGGGTATATCTTATTTCAGAAAAAAAGCAAACAAAGACAGTAGCATAATGTTTTATATTTCAAAATATCAGCATGCAATAGTCCAGGGATCAACCCCTTAAAATACATTTTAAAATGCTTTCTTTTATATACTACAAAGTATAAAATAGTGCTTTCAATGTAAAATTTGCTTTTTTTAAATTTTTTGAGGAACCTCACCATACTGACGAAACTTCTTAGATCATCGTGCCTGAGTAGAGAACTTTAGATCATTGGTCACAAAAAGAGATAGAGAGAAAATAGGGAGGAGAAGGAAGAAGAGAGAATATTTTTTGTGTGCTGCTGGCTTGTAGCAGTAGTTCTAGCTACTACTTTAACTTTATTTAAGCTTAGTCCACTATCCAGCTGCTTCTCTGTTGCCTGAAGATGTTCCCCATAAGAAGTAAAAGGTAAACTGATTTTTGTTAACAAATAAATTCAGATTGACCCTACAAATCAAAACAAAAAAAAATTGATACTAGAGCACATTTCTTTGCCCATGCACATGTCTAGTAATTATTTGAGCTTACTTTTATTTGAAAACAAAGTTTCCTTTATCAAGATAAAACATTTTATGTTCTTCAGCAGGGGCAGTGGCACCTGGGCCCAAGTGCTGGGGGGGGGGGGGTCATAGTTGCCAGTCTATACATAGACATCTGCAGAATAAGTGCAATCCTAATGTAGGTGATCCTTTTACTAGTGCAGGTTGCAGATCAATCTTATCTCTATCTATCATCTATCTATCTATCTAGCTATCTTATATCAATTTATCGCTATACTCAAAATTATTATACAGAGCAGCAACATGTATATTATTACTATTGCTTACTACTGAGTTACCTTTGGGGGGCCCAACAATTCTTTTTGCATCAGGGCTCCCTGTTGAGTTGGTCCACTACTGTTCTTCAGCTCTGTATCTGCTGTAGTGATGGCCCTCTCTATGAAACACTTGAGCCCTCGTAATATATTTGCCCAATGAGATGTTATAGTAATGACTTTCATGCATATTAAAGATGCATGCGCAATGAGTTAATATGTTGCCTACAAACGCGTTGAACGCCTCAGTTTTTTATCAAAGCAAGAGCAAAAAAGAACAAAGATGTTTATGAAAAGCGGTGTCCAGACATTAGCCTCTGATTCACAGTATAGAACGTCATATTTCACATTTATCTGTTTGGCAGTCTTTATAATGGTCTCATAGTTTTATAAACAAGTCAGTTCATGCTTGTTAATCAAGAAAGATATAATTATTAATCATATGTCTTATCGTGCTTTTTAATCTAAAAGATGAAGAGGTGTACAATGTTATGCTAACTTTTCCTGCTCAAGTTTCGTAAACACCGTCTGTGCTTGAGCTGTGCGAATGGCTTCGGGAGATCTAAGATTTCACATGCACCAGTGATGTTGGTGTTATACCAGTGCGCATGTACAGTGAGCTGTGCGCATTTACATAGATCCTATCTAGGCTGTGATTAGATCCATATTTAATATAATGAAAGCTTGAAAAGATACTGAAATTCAAGATCAAATTGCAGAAAACATAAAAGTGGTAAACACAGCATAATTGCATTTATATTCTCCTATACACAATCTGTAGATTACTTGAAAACAAAACAATATGGGTATCATATGCCTTTAAATAATTGCTTTATTTATTTGCTTGAAGAAGTATTTTCTTAGCTTTTTAAACTTGACATTTACGTTTAATCATAGGCAAAATTATTGTCAGAAGGTCATATGGCAGCACACCACGCATTTATTAAGCGGCGCTTTCATTTTCTGCCATGTAATTTACATTTTCAAGGCAAGGCTAGAATATTAATCTACTATGGTTATAAAGCAAGTATTTATACAATGGGTCTATCATGTTTAAGAGGTTACTAAGACAAGATTTTTAAACAACATTATTTTCTGGACTTCAAGTGTTTAAGATAAGAGTTTGAAGACGAGGAAGCTATTTCACTGGTACTTAAATGTAATTACTTCCATTTTCTATTTCAACATGCACTTTGTGGTAAAAGTACTAACAAAGAACAGAAAACAATTTGAATTTGTTATAGCTGTATTATATTTAATGACATAAGTAAGAAATAAAGAATGAAGGCAGTCATCTTATGGATGCTGAAAGACTAAATATATGTTTTCCAGTTGGAAATTGAATTACCAAATGTAGAATAAAATTCAATAAAAATTCTAAAATAGTGAATCAATCTCCTATTACATAGAATACAATGGTACAATGCAGTGTCCAAGTAAATGAATGTATCATACATTTTAGTCTTTCATTTTATTTAAAAAATATCAAATACTAATTCAATTCTAATTGTAAACTTAAAGGGATTAAACAATATTATCATTCTTATTTAAACATGTTAACCATTTATATGCAACAAAATACTTTTCATTTTTAGGAACTGCATGTCTAGTTACATCTTAAAGGGATTTAGTTCTGTAAAATGTTATCAGTTTTTAATATGTTCTCAATGCTCAATTTTACCTAAGGTGCATTAAATTGTTTATAATAACTACCTTAAAGGGACACTAAACCCATATTTTTTCTTTCATGATTCAGATAGAGCATGCATTTTTAAGCAACTTACTAATTTACTCCTATTATAAATTTTTCTTCTTTCTCTTGCTATCTTTATTTGAAAAAGAAGGCATCTAAGCTAAGGAGCCAGCCAATTTTTGGTTCAGACCCTGGAAAGCACTTGTTTATTGGTGCTGTCCAATCAGCAAGGACAACCCAGGTTGTGAACCAAAAATGGGCCGGCTTCTAAACTTACATTCGTGCTTTTCAAATAAAGATAGCAAGAGAATAAAGAAAAATTGATAATAGGAGTAAATTAGAAAGTTGCTTAAGATTGCATTCTCTATCTGAATAATATAATAAAAATTTGGGTTTAGTGTCCCTTTAAGTTTTTTTAATAACTGCCGTTGCCTGTTGAAACTGCTACCTACACTGGAAATATGAATAAGATATAAATATTGCAATCGTCTCTATAGAAAGAGTATGTAAACGAGGTGCAGTAGCAGAAATCAAACACCGAATTGGTGGGTGAGGTGGAAAAGATAGAGAGCCCAGCCCATTTAAAAGGGTGATCCTACAGCTGTGTGTGATGCAATGAACTCATATCAGCTGATTATCTGAGTCCATTGTACATTTAACCATGTGCATGCTAAAATATATATTTAATGTGCTCTTTTATATGCATGAGATAAATATGTGAGCATTACTGTATGTCCCTTTAAGATTACTCACTACTTTATTGGTGGACAGTGACACAACTTAGAAACATAAAAATGATTATTTTTTTCTCTTAGTACTGGAACTTCCAATCTTTTGTAAAAAATAAAAATAAAACTGTATAACATTATAAAGTTATTTTAGATGCAGCAAATAAACAAATGAATTTCTTTTTAATAAAATGCAATTTTGTTGTCATTACCTGTCATATAGAAAAAGTTAATGTTAAAAGCTCTACTGGATCTATTGCAGTCCTGTAAGATGTTTTTCACAATCCTCATTGCCAACGTATGTAATGATACCTGCTAGCATGGTATATATACAATCTTGCTTAATATTAGTAGGTATGAGAATATAAAAAAAAATTATATAACCAGTGGGAAAATATTTTAGAACACATAAATGTTTCCATTTTTTATAAAACTTTAGCAGAAGCCCAGTGAATAACTTAAAATGTTACAAGGCTAAAAATTAAACTGTCTGAGGTTAAATAAACAAGTTTAAGTTATTGTAACTAAAACAATAATGTATATTTCACAGTTATAAACAAAGGCCCTTTTCAAGGAAGAAAGTCAAGGCGTCAGTGGGTACCGTTTGTGCACTTGTCAGTCAAAAATTACATTTGCCCAAGCAGTAATTCTCTTTTCTTCTTATCCCTCTTGAAATAATTATCTCTGTCACAGTTATTGCTTAGCCAAAAAAACATATATTAGAACACACTCCATAGGAAACAGTAGCTTACAAGATCAATGATATCCGGCAGACTGATTCTTCTGTGTCTTCTTCACTCAGACGCTTTTGTTTCAAATGCTGGTCTGTATCACATGACTTTCATAGACCAATCCTGGTTGCACACTTAAGTCTGTGTAATAGTATGTCTTTAACTTTAATGCTACTGGAGCTTCTTTACTCAGCTAACGATGTTAGCAAAAAATAAAAAGGCACTTTAAAAGTCTTTAGTCACCAAAATCTTTACTTAATCACTAGTCTCCCTCAAAGTATATAGAATATTCTCATACAGTCTCTTCAGGAGATGAATATCATCAACACGTTTCAGCTTTTACAAGTCTTTTTCAAGATGACTAACATTCCTTGGTGGATATTTAAATAATTCTGAATAATGATGTAATTTCCTGTTGTCTCTGTTGTACAGCCACAATAATAGTATAGCAATTCAACAGCTTACGTGATAGGCAGCTCGCAGGGGAACAACTTCAAGCAAGGTCAAAATAAGATCTCACTTTCAACTGTGAAGAGAAGACTTTCACCTGCAGATTTGACAGGTTGAGTGGCAGAGAGAAAGACATTGCTTAGCTAGTAAAATAAAAGAAGAGGCCTGTCTGGCAAATTAAGCACTGCAAGTGAACTATTGATGACTGGTAAAGGTCTTATAGAAAGATGCACTGAAATCTGAATCAGGGTTTTTGTACGGCATCAAGTAGGTCAAAAGGATGGTTCTTTGTTGCATGGCACCAACTGTCAAACATGGAAGAATCACTGACTAGCACAGAATCAGTGGAATTCTGAACAAAAAAGTCTGCCACAGCATTTTGCAGTACCATGAAATAGCCTCTGGTATACATCTAGTTGGTTAGGTGTTTATGCTGCAGCAAGGTGATGATCCTCAAGCAAACCTCTAGGCTATAAAGAGCAAGTCAATGTGTATATATACACACACACACACACACACACACACACACATATATATATATATTTCAGGCAGATACGTATTGTGGCCGGACTTTTAGCCGACGGACATTTGGCTGATGGACATTTGGCCGACACACAAGTGGCTGTCAGATAACGGTCCGGCCACGAGATAGATAGATACATTTGATAGATAGATACATAGATTTGATAGATAGATACATAGATTAGATAGATTAATAGATGCAATAGATACATTTGATAGATTTGATAGCTAGATAGATTTGATAGATAGATAAATAAATAGATTCGATAGATAGATAATTTCCCAGAGAGAGAATTACAAGACGTGCGGGCTAGGACCCATGGTAAGGTTCCCAGAAGCAGTTGCGGCGCCCGAGGCTCTGATTAGAACAGAGCACTCTGGAGCGTATCTGCCCTCGGCCGAAATCGGAACATGCTTCGGCATTCTGTCCATCAGCCAAATGTCCGTCTGACAGAAGGCTGTCTGCCAAATGTCTGTCTGCCAAATGTCCGTCTGAATTTTGTCAGAGCACCGATACGTATCCATCATGCAGTACCAGGGAGACATCTGATTGTCAGCTAATGTATTCTGCACCATGACAACAACCCCAAACATACATCCAAAGACATTAAGAACTATCTTTAGCATAAATAAGAACAAAAAGTCCTGGAACTGAGGGTATGGCTCCCACGGAGCTCTGAAATCAACATTAACTATTCTGTCTGGTATTATATGAAGAGACAGAAGAAACTGTGGCTGCCTAAATCCACAGAATAACTGTGGTTAGTTCTCCAGTATGTTGGTACAACATACCTGCTAAGCTTCTTAAAAAAATGCGTGCAAGTGTACCTAAAAGAAATGATGATGTTTTGAAGGAAAAGGGTGATCACACCATATCCTAAACCACTGACTTAATTGGCAACTCGAGATACCATTGTCTCAACTATTCCCTAACTTCAGCATATGTAGGCATGTAAACAAACATAGGTATAGATAGTTAACTAGTGGGTTTACAAATTGTAGGTATAAAGTCAGGGACTGGCATAGGAGAAACTGGCAGCAGACTTTAAGCTTTTATTTACAGAGGAAAAGTGATCACACATTTTGTTAATTAATTTAAAAAAATAAACTATTAACATTTCTATTTTTTAAACTTTACTTACTTTACAGCATTTTTTCACACCTGCATAAAACTCTTGCGCAGTACTGTGTATGTGTATATATATATATATATATATATATATATTATTTTTTTATTATTAACCCCTTAATGACAACTGACGTACCAGGTACGTCATGCATTAACAACCAGTTAATGACAATAGACGTACCTGGTACGTCAGTTGTCTAAGAGAGTGCTGGTCGCTTTCAGCAGCTCTCAGGGTATTGCAGTGATGCCTCCATATGGAGGCATCCTGCAATACCTTTTTAGAAGACTCCGATGCAGAGAGAGCCACTCATCACCTATACTGTTACAAAAGTTTTAAAAAGGTGTTTTTATAAATATGTATTCTGCACAAACTGTATATACACACCCATAAATATATAATTTTCACTAGTGATGTTAATGAAGATGTCATCAACAACGGGATGTGTGATGTCATCAGTGATGTCAATGATGTCATGCAAAGCCCCCAGGGAAGAAATGTGGGCAGTTTAAGTTAGGAATTTACTTGCATTTTAAAGGTTTGATGGAAAAGTTAAAGTCTGGCTTCAACGTATGTTTTTTTCCAATTCATGTCCTTGGTTTTACTAATTTAAGACTATTTAAGAAAAAAAGAACTAAACAAAAGTAAGTATTTTCTAAATGTTTTTTATTTCCTTCTAATATTTAAATACATAGCAAACACTTTTATTCTGCAAGAAGGGGAATTAATACATTTTATTATATTACATAATTACATTTGTTATGCAACATTGAAAATTTAAATTTAAAACACACAGCAGGTAAATTGCAGGAAAATAAAAAAAACATTTTATTATACAAAATAACTCGAGCACAATCTCTTATTAGGTATCATTTTTTTAATAACATCACTAAAAAGTAGAATAAGAATACTCATTACTGTTATTTTCCAATTCACTTTAGGATGAGTCATAAGTTAAGTGTCTGAACCTTACAAGCTGCATCTGTATCATCTTGTGAGAAGTGAAATTAATTTCAGAATATGCAAAATAGATTATCCTTTACTGCCAGAATTCATTACGTATGTTTGTTGAGGTTGTCTGTTGTTATCAACATGACTAATTACTTGCTTCAGCTTTTGTGCTACCTTCATATCTGCAATAGGTTTAGTCATCATCCAGTAACAGATGTACGTTTGTCTTGTTCTGTGACAATGCTCTTGTGAGCAATTTTTTTTAGATCAGCCTCCTCCAATTATATCCTGTTTTAATTATATATATATATATATATATATATATATATATATATATATATATATATATATATATATATATATATATATATATATATATATTGAATTGCCATTTGTTTTTGTTATGCTGGGGAGAGCAAAATGGAGTGTAAATGGTCATAAAATTTAAAAAACTACAACGAAAAATATCTCAGGCTGTAAAAATTGTCTTTATTGTTTAAACTTTCAATCTTTTGTTTAAAAAATACACAAAAAGTATCTGTTCTCGTGTATATAAAACTATTGCAAACACAACACAGGTTTATCCAAAAAAAAATTGTTAAAAAAAAATGTATGTGGCATAATACTTGGCACCCTTTTAGTCAATACTTTGTGCTACCTCCCTTTGCCAAGATAACAGTTCTAAGTCTTGTCCTATATTTCCTGATGAGGTTGGAGAATACATGACAAGGGACCTGAGACCATTCCTCTCTCCAGATTCTTCAACTGTCATGGTTGATGCTGGTGGACCCTCTTCATTTCCTCCCACAGGTTTTCTATTGTAATTTCGATTTTTTAATTGGTAATTTTTTTATTTTATTAGAAAAGTTATGTTAGGTTAATTTATAGTTTATTTTTTTTATTTCACACGTACGTTTTTATTTATTTTAAGATAGTTATATTGTAATTTTAATTTATAGTTAGGGGGAGTTAGGATTAGGGGCTAATGGTTTAATTTAGTGTTTTGCAATGTGGGGGGCCGGTGGTTTAGGGGTTAATAGGTTTAGCAGTTCCAATGTGGGGGGCTGGAGGTTTAGGGGTTAATAGGTTTAGTTTATTTGTTGTGATGTGGGGGGCTGGAGATTTAGGGGTTAATACTTCATTATAGTGTTGGTGATGTGGGGGGCCGGCGGTATAGGGGTTAATAGGTTTATTTAATAGTCACGATTTGGGTGGGTGGCAGATTAGGGGTTAATAAGTTTAATATAGTGTTTGCGATGCGGGAGGGTGGTGGTTTAGGGGTTAATAGGTAGTTTATGGGTATTAGTGTACTTTGTAACATTTTAGTTATGAGTTTTGTGAAACATTTTTGTTGCACAAAATCCATAACTACTGGTCTCAGATGGCAGTATGGATCGTTTCGGTATAGGCTATAACGCAAGTATTTTAGCCGGACTGCACAACCTGTAATATGGCGCTATGGAAAATCTTGCACTCAAATGTCATTTTTTGAGTGCGGAATGGACGTTGCATTACAGGCTAAAATGCTTGCAGTATAGCTATACCGCCACGACTTGTAATATGCGTTCCCGGCTTTTCTACGCGCAATGGCCAATTTTTCAGCGGTATAGCTGTACCGCAAAATTCGTAATCTAGCCTTAAATTAAATATAATAAATATTTTCATTATATAAAACAAGGATTTTTTTTTCATTTATACTAGTTTGAGGAGCTCTTTAATAATCTCTTGCTTGTTCTTTAAGCAGATCTTTTTTTTTTTTTTTTTTGGTGAGCTAAGACACCAAAAATGTTAGTTTGGAGGAATTTTGTTTGAATTAATAATTGGAGATTTAGATAGGTTCTACTCATTTTTTTATGTAAATACAAGGCTGGAAATTGCAGTGGACAACTAAAAAACAAAAAGGCTTTTTTAATATCTTTATTTTTTAGTGGACTAGTAAAAAATACTGATATTTTTATATTTTTCAACACACCCACTATATAAAGTATCCCACAAAAGTGAGTACACCCCTCACATTTTTATAAATATTTTACTATATCTTTTCATGTGACAACACTGAAGAAATACACTTTGCTACAATGTAAAGTAGTGAGTGTACAGCCTGTATAACAGTGTAAATTGGCTGTCCCCTCAAAATAACTCAACACACAGCCATTAATGTCTAAACCGTTGGCAACAAAAGTGAGTACACCCCTAAGTGGAAATGTCCAAATTGGCCTCAAAGTGTCAATATTTTGTGTGGCCACCATTATTTTCCAGCACTGCCTTAACCCTCTTGGGCATGGAGTTCACCATTGCTTCACAGGTTGCCCCTGGAGTCTTCCACTCCTCCATGATGACATCACAGAGCTGGTGGATGTTAGAGATCTTGTGCTCCCCCGCCTTCCATTTGAGGATGCCCCACAGATGCTCAATAGGGTTTAGGTCTGGAGACTTGCTTGGCCAGTCCATCACTTTTACCCTCATCTTTTTTAGCAAGGCAGTGGTCGTCTTGGAGGTGTATTTGGGGTCGTTATCATGTTGGAATACAGCCCTGTGGTCCCGTCTCCGAAGGGAGGGGATCATGTTCTGCTTCAGTATGTCACAGTACATGTTGGCATTCATGGTTTCCTAATTGAACTGTAGCTCCTCAGTGCTGGCAGCACTCATGCAGGCCCAGACCATGACACTCCCACCACCATGCTTGACTGTAGGCAAGACACACTTGTCTTTGTACTCCGATGAGACCAAGATAAACTTATTTGGTTAAGATGGTGTCAAGCGTGAATCCATGTCCTTAGTCTGCTTGTCTTCAGCAAACTATTTGCGGGCTTTCTTGTGCATGATCTTTAAAAGAGGCTGCCTTCTGGGATGACAGCCATGCAGACCAATTCAATGCAGTGTGCGGCATATGGTCTGAGCACTGACAGGTTGACCCATGCACCCCTTCAACCTCTGCAGCAATGCTGGCAGCACTCATATCTCTATTTCCCAATGACAACCTCTGGATATGACGCTGAGCACATGCACTCAACTTCTATGGTCAACCATGGTGAGATCTGTTCTGAGTGGAACATGTCCTGTGAAACCGCTGTATGGTCTTGCCACCGTGCTGCAGCTCAGTTTCAGGGTCTTGGCAATCTTCTTATAGTCTAGGCCATCTTTATGTAGAGCAACAATCCTTTTTTTTTCAGATCCTCAGAGAGTTCTTTGCCATGCAGTGCCATGTTGAGCTTCCAGTGACCAGTATGAGAGAGTGTGAGAGCGACAACACCAAATTTAACACACCTGCTCCACATTCACACCTGAGACCTTGTAACACTAACAAGTCACATGACACCGGGGAGGGAAAATGGCTAATTGGGCCCAATTTGGACATTCCCACTTAGGGGTGTACTCACTTTTGTTGCCAATGGTTTAGACATTAATGTGTTGAGTTATTTTGAGGGGATAGCAAATTTACACTGTTATACAGACTGTACACTCTCTTCTTTACATTGTAGCAAAGTGTCATTTCTTAAGTGTTATCACATGAAAAGATAGATATATACTACACATGCAGATGAAACAAATACAAATACTGAAGGGAACTCTTCAGACAATATTTACAAAAGTTTTAAACATTATAAACAGAAAATCCTCAAAAAACTAAAATATAGGTGGGAAATATCAAGTCTCACCAAATATACTGAAGCAAAAAGGATACCTAGAATTAGAAAGGAACCAGGAACAAATTTAAATGACCCATTAACTCAGGATTTCAAAAAGAAATGGGAGGAGTTTGCTAATGACTGTTGACTAAATTGAATGGGGTAATGTTAGAAGAGAATGAACTGAGGAAAAAGAAAATAGAACAAGAAATAACACTTAAAAAGTGGGAAAGCATAGAATACCGTGGAATAATGGATTTAACAAAAATGAAAGTTAGGAAGAGTCATGAAGAAAAAAAATATAGGAAAAAAAGTAAATTCCAAAGAGATTGGGAAGACTACCAAGAGGGTAAAGTGTATGAATATACAAACATCCAGTCTAGCAGTTCTGAATCTGACACTTCAGGAAATGAATTAAATACATTTAGATGAAGAATACTAATAGAAGAGTTTTTTATACAGGAGAAGAACAAGAAGACAAGGAGAGGGGGTGGGGGGGAAGACATAAGAGGATTCTGCAGAAAAAAAACTCAGGAGGTACCCACTGAGGAACCAACAAACACAGAAACAATAAAAGACGTTATAAATCTCTCTAAAAGACAATTAACAGATTATGAGCTTAAAATACTCTCCAAAGGATGTTCCTACAAATAGATGCAACAAATTTGAAATAATTAAGGATGTGAATCTGTTTGCTAGGAAGATAGTTCTCAGAAAAGTATATCATAACAAAAACAAAAAGAAAAATGAAAACAATGATATTAATGACAGAGTAGTTCTATTACAGTTAGAACAATTAGCAGACGAAAATACTTCAGAAACAGTTGAAATGAAAATAGACTTTATCATGCAAGTAGCATGTGTAAATAATTTTGTAAAATTAGTGGAATCTGACATTAACTCACTAGACATCAAAACAGCCAACAATGACAATTTGACGATAGAATTGAGAAAAGCATTAAATTAATTATCCAATGATAAAACCATAACCATAAAGCCTGTGGACAAAGGCGGAAATGTGGTAATTCTAAATACCTGTGACTATGATAAAGAATGTTCTATACAATTAATTGATAGGAAACTATTCTAAAAACTAATCCGACACAGGACTTTTATACTAACTTTGGAACAAATAATCAAGGAGGGTGTGAAGGATGGCCTATTAAATAAAATGGAGGCAGAATTTCTCCTTGTCAAATTTCCAAGAGTAGTTACATTTTATACTACACCCAAAATACACAAGAATAAAATGCCATCACCAGGCAGACCCATAATTTCTGGCCAAGGTTCTATAAATGAGAAGGCATCACTATATGTTGATTATATATTAAGGCCCTCCCTGATGGACTTGCCCTCATACGTAAAAGACACCCAGGATGTATTGAAAATTATTAATGGAATACCATTTGAAAGCAATTGGACTCTAGTGGCAATAGATGTAGAGTCCTTATAGTCATCAATACCACATGACAAGGGCATTGCCGCATGTGAATTTTATTTGGAACAAAGAGGCCAATTGTTTTTAATCCACACTAAATTTGTGAGCAAATTGTTGAGATATGTGTTGGAACACAACTACTTCACGTTTAATGGCAAGTACTATCAGCAGATAAGGGGCACAGCAATGGGGACATGCTGTGCCCCTATATATGCACATGAGAGAAAGATGTCATCTATGGAGGAAGCCATGGCAATGACATTAAGCTTTGGCTTCGCTTCATAGATGACATATTAGTATTTTGGTCAGGAACAACACAATCATTACAAAATTTCATGAAAGAATTAAATACAAATAATTTCAATTTAAAGTTTACTTATGATCACAGTGTGGCTAAAATAATTTTTTTGGATCTGAAAATATCTGTCAAAAGTGACAAAATTGTAACTAACATACATAGAAAAATGATAGCAGGAAATAACTTTCTAATGGCAGATAGCCACCACCCACCCTCCTAGATTAAAAATATTGACAAAGGCCAATATTTGAGACACCGCAGGAACTGGACAGAACTTATAGCTTTTAAACAGGAGGCTGATAAATTAAGGAAGAGATTTAGAGCTAGGGGTTATCCTCAAAATTGCCTTAAACAAGCATTTACAACATGAATTAAAAGTAATAGGTAAAGATTTATTTTGGTATACAATAACAAATAGCAAGATATTAGAGCAATATTGGAAAAACACTGGTGAGTATTAACAATTGATAGAGATATCATTCATTTTGTACGAGATAGACCTCTAATGTCAGCACGTAGAACCCCCAATCTCAAAGACAAACTTGTTCACAGTCACTACTTAAAACAGAAAAAACTAATTGGTTACAAAAGTATAATGACAGAGAAGGCAACACTAGATGCAAAAGATGTTCAGCTTGCACTAATATGCAACAAGGGAGATTTTTTATTGATAAATTTAGGAAACAGTTATAAAATCAAAGATAAAATTAATTGTAGGATTAAGAGCGTTATATACTTGGTACTATGTAATTGTCCCATTTAATATTATTATTATTAATGGTTATTTGTAGAGCGCCAACAGATTCCACAGCACTATAAACAAAGGGGGAGTACAACAAAACAATTATAGGGTAGAGGGCCCTGCCAAGAGTTGCACTGTTGTAGTCAGCTCTTAAGAAGGTGAACTACAAACAGCTGGACTTTTTGGCTTACATGCTAAGAGGGTTCAGGGGATTGCAGGGGAGGAGAGGAACTGGTATTAGGAAAGGTTAGCGTAGGTTGTATGCGTCCCTGAACAGTAGAGTCTTTAGGGAGCACTTGAAGCTTTTAAAACTAGAGGAGAGTCTTGTGGAGCGAGGCAGAGACATCCATAAGATGGGTGCCAGTCTGGAGAAGTCCTGTAAACAGGAGTGTGATGAGGTGACAAGAGAGGAGGAGAGTAGGAGGTCATGAGCAGAGTGAAGGGGACAGGAGGGAGAGTATCTGGAGACAAGGTCTGAGATGTAGGGGGGAGCAGTGCAGTTGAGGGCTTTGTATGTAAGAGTGAGAGTTTTGTGTTTGATCCTAGAGGCAAGAGGAAGCCAGTGAAGGGATTGGCAGAGAGGTGCAGCAGATGAAGAGCGACGTGTAAGGAAGATGAGTCTGGCAGAGGCATTTATTATGGATTGTAAAGGAGCTAGGTGGCAGGTGGGGAGACCAGAGAGGACAGAGTTGCAGTAATCAAGGCGGGAAAGAATGAGAGAGTGGATTAAAATCTTAGTTGTGTCTTGTGTAAGGAAGTGTCTAATTTTAGAGATGTTTTTAAGGTGGAAGCGGCAGGCTGTAGCCAAGGACTGAATGTGAGGAGTGAAGGAAAGATCTGAGTCAAGTGTGACCCCGAGACATCGGGCATGCGGGGTAGGGGTAATGATGGAGTTGTCGACAGTTATAGAGATATTGGGGGTGGAGATTTTGGAAGAAGGGGGGAAAATGAGGAGCTCAGTTTTGGAGAGATTTAGCTTGAGGTAGTGAGAGGACATCCAGGAAGAGATGTGAGAAAGACAGTTAGTGACACAGGTTAGCAAGAAAGGAGATAGTTCTGGTGCAGAGAAGTAGATTTGGGTGTCATCAGCATACAAATGATATTGGAAACCGTGGGACTTAATAAGGGAACCTAGTGATGACGTATAGACTGAGAAGAGAAGGGGACCGAGGACAGAGCCTTGCGGTACTCCGACAGAAAGGGGTGACTGGGCAGAGGAGGCCCCAGAGAAGGCTACACTGAAAGTACGGTTTGACAGGTAGGAAAAGAGCCATGAAAGGGCTGTGTCACAGATGCCGAAGGATTGGAGAGTTTGGAGCAAAAGAGGGTGGTCGACAGTGTCAAAGGCTGCGGACAGATCAAGGAGGATAAGCAGAGAGAAGTGGCCTTTTGATTTAGCTGTAAGTAGGTCGTTGGTGACCTTAACAATAGCTGTCTCTGTGGAGTGATAGGGACGAAATCCAGATTGCAGCAGGTCAAGAAGGGAGTTTAACGTAAGGAAATGGGATAGGCGTGCATATACTAGTTTTTCGAGAAGCTTTGAAGCAAGAGGGAGGAGGGAAATTGGGCGGTAGTTGGATGGGGAGGTAGGATCAAGGGAAGGTTTTTTGAGGATAGGTGTGACCAGTGCATGTTTCAATGATGAGGGAAATGTACCAGTGCTGAGGGAGAGGTTGAAAATGTGTGTTAGTATAGGGGTAAGGGTAGCAGAGAGAGAGGGGAGCAGCTGTGAGGGGATAGGGTCAAGGGGACAGGTAGTGAGGTGAGAGCGCAGTATAAGTGCTGAAACTTCTTCCTCAGTAACAGGGGAGAATGAACTAAGTTTCAGGTTATGAGGGTTGTGGTTGAGTGAGAGTATTTGAGGGGGGGAGAGAATGGAATTGTGTTGAGAGCTGATTTCATGTCTGATGGAATCAATTTTGTTAATGAAGTGACTGGCAAAGTCTTGAGCTGACAGAGAAGTTGTATTTGGAAGTGGGGGAGGGCAGAGGAGAGTATTGAAAGTGGAGAACAGACGTTTTGGGTTTGAAGAAAGATTAGAGATAAGAGTAGAGAAGTAATGTTGCTTGTGGAGATTAAGGGCAGAGTAGTAGGAGTTCAAGATGAATTTGTAATGAAGAAAATCAGCTGAACTCCGTGATTTTCTCCAATGCCGTTCAGCAGTACGGGAACATCTGCGTAGGTACCGTGTCAGAGGAGTATGCCAGGGCTGGGGATGAGTGTGTGATTTCCTAGCAGTGGTAAGAGGGGCGAGATTGTCAAGGACGGATATAAGGGTGGAATTATAGTGGCAGATAGATTGTTCAGGGCAGGAAAAGGAGGAGAAGGATGAGAGGAGCGGTTGAAGGGAATTAGCAAGTTGTTGCTGATCTAAAGACCTAATGCTTCTGTGAAGTTTGGTGTGAGGAGTAGAAGGTGGGAGAGTTGTAGGAAGGGATGATATGTTGCAGGTAAGGAGATGGTGGTCAGAAAGAGGAAAAGGGGAGTTTGAGAAGTTTGAGAGAGTGCATCGATGGCTAAAGATCAGGTCAAGGGAGTGACCGTCTTTGTGAGTGGGAGAATCAGTCCATTGTGACAGACCGAAAGAGGAAGTGAGTTGCAGAAGTTGTTTAGCAGATGAGGCAGTGGGATTGTTAAGGGGGATGTTGAAGTCGCCAAGAATGAGGGCAGGGGTGTCTGAGGAAAGGAAATAAGGAAGCCAGACAGCAAAGTGATCTAAAAATTGAGTTGGGGAGCCAGGGGGGCGGTATATGACTGCAACACGTATAGAGAGGGGAGAGAATAACCGAATCATGTGTGCTTCAAATGAAGAAAATGTGAGTGAAGAGAAGGGCTGTAGTTGTTGGAAGGTGCAACGAGAGGAAAGTAAAATACCGACACCACCTCCTTGTCTATTGCCAGACCTAGGAGTGTGGCTGAAATGGAGGCCCCCATGTGACAGTGCAGCATTGGATGCTGTGTCTGAAGTAGAGAGCCAGGTTTCTGTAAGAGCCAGAAGGTTAAGAGAGTGGGAGATAAAGAGATCATGGATAGAAGTTAACTTGTTGCAGACAGAGCGAGAGTTCCAGAGTGCACAAGTGAAGGGGGAGGGGTTTTTAGATGTAAGAGGAATGAGATTAAGGTTACCAGAGTTTAGTTTATGAAGTCTATTGAAAGGCACACAAGGATGTGAAAGGTTAGGAGGTTGTGAGGGACCAGGATTAGGGGAGATGTCGCCAGCAGCTAGTATGAGCAAGAGGGAGAGTGACATGAGATGAGAAGCAGATTTGCAGTAATGAGACTGTTGTTTAACTGAAGTGCAGGGGGGAGAGAGAGTATTTAGGAATAAGTAGAGTTCATGAGTACAAAAGTAAGGTGAGTATAAGAGAGATGGGCTAATGAACAGTGCAGGTGGAGAGGGAGAAGGAGTAACTGAGTAATGTAGTTTGTTGTAGAGACAAGAGGTAGCAAAAAGGAATATGAAGATATTGAGCATTATTCTGAAAGTGGGAACCAAGTAAACACATAAGACACAGTGTTACAGCAGCACTTGCAAAAGGATACAGTGATATACATAAAACATAGTAATACAAGAGTACTTGCCTTGTGTCTTGCCCCTTGCCCAATCCTTGTTGAATTCTTGTATAATTCTTAAAAATTGATGCCTCACTTATAAAATGTTCACTTTGAAAATCTGAACATATGCTATTGTTAAAAAGTACACAGCCCTGTTACCAATGCACACACCCCTGTGCAATGCACATCCCCTAACTAGTCTGAAATATATACAGGTAGGGCAGTCAGCTGAGTCCACTAAATTTACTTAATTGCTAATCAAAGACAGTTGGTAAGGCCAATTGGAATGTTAGAATCTGGTCAGGGTGAGATGAGTTAAGTAAACAGACAATAACATTTGGAGGGGGTTAAAACTGTGACATAAGAAAACTATAAATTTAAGAGTTATAGCAAGTATTGATAAGGAGTGAGCATCACATGGCAATTAACTAGACATTAGAATTGAGACATTGGGAAAAATCATTACAAAAAAAATGCAGGACTTAATTTAAAAAAAAGGTCCAAGCCAGACTGTGTTTGAAGAAAAAAAAGCCTTTTTAACCGCACGTGCGGTAGAGTCTAGATGCCTGGCATACCCATTGACTCTTATTCCTAAGTGCCTGCAGGACCGCTCCAACCCAGCCCCTATCCTTTCCTAATCACACAGCAATACGTCACCACTCACCAGGTCTCATGCCGAGAGGCGATGAGGCTCCTCCTCCCCTCGTCGGTGCAAAACCACAGTGCGGGCTAGTCTTTGAGCTGTGAGGAGCTCCTTTAGTTAGCTGCAGACTAGTTGTCTATATAACACTGCTGAATTGCATTCTCAATTCCTTGGATATCTTTTTATATCCCTTTCCTGTTTTATACACAACTACCTTTTTCACACAGATCCTTTGACAATTCTTTTTCTTTCCCCATGACTCAGAATCCAGAAATGTCAGTGCAGCACTGGATGAAAGATACAAGGGTCTGTCAGGAGTCCAGAAACTAATTGACCTTTTATACACACACACTAATTACAAGCAAACAGATCACAGGTGAGGATGGTTACCTTTAATAACCATTTAAACCCCTTTGTGTCAACATGTGTGCATGTTATCAGGCCAAAATCACCAGGGTATGTAAACTTTTGATCAGGGTCATTTGGGTAGTTTCTGTTGTCATTATGATTTAAAAAGAGTAAACACAGTTGATTGATAATAAATAGCTTCAGCCAAACACTAACCATGAGGGAAAGAAAAGTTTTTGTGTTATCATTCATATTCCCTGAAAAATGGCCAAGAAATCATAAATTCTGCCAGGGTATGTAAACTTATGAGCACAACTGTATATATATATACTGGAGTATGAAGGAAGTATTTGAGCTTTTTTGGGGGTTGCTGAAAGTAAATAACAGGAAGTGAATTCGCCTCACATTCTGTTTTTAATATAACTCCTGCTAACATTCCTAATCTGATAATCATTTATTCATGTGAATTTTGTGCTTCTTATCCGATTGAAGATTACTAATATGATCATGTTAATATTTTGCCAGGACTGACAGTAATATGCAAGCCACTCTCTCTGTAATGTATATTTCCCTTTTTTGCCATGTCTGTAGCTATTTTCCCGCTCTTCCTAAGCAGTACAATTATGTACTCATATAATGTTTATACTGATACCATTAATTATAGATATATATGTATGTTTTATTATGTACTTTACTATCCTATAAGCTATATTAAAACAAGATTATCAATAATTCACCAGCACTAAAAGGCTTTAAGCTTTCTCAGAAGACTTTAGATTATTTTCTCACCAGCAGTAACTTGTGTAACCACTTTCTAAGAGTTTGATGGATTCTCTCCCACAGTTTAATTGCTTTACTTTACCATCTGTGAAGACTGACATACATTTGTTTTCAGTATTTCTTTTACCAAATCTGGCTTAGTATTTCACCCTGAAGAGCTTTACACATGGGTTTACGCAGTGTGAAAAGTGTTTTCAAAATTGAAGCCATTTATTCCATCAGAAAAAAAAAAGCTTTTTTTAATAGATTTCAAAATATTTTGAACCGTGTTCTGCAAATCTTATCAAGAGAAAATACTATTTAGTAATTACACTAGTTTTCTCATATCTGATCTAAAACAGCAGTACATAAACATATGGAAATGTTATTTTTACAGAAATTTAAAGTGTTAGATGCTTGCATTTCAAATTAAACTAATATAGCGATATCAGTTTATAGGAGGGGGGAATCAACTTTAAACAATTTATGTTTTTATCATTTTTATTGAAGGACTAAGAAAATACAACACCAATTTTACAAAAGCATATGGGATGACAGAAAACAGGTTGAATACCTATTATAGATTAACAATCAAATAGTGTACTGATTCACTTTAGTTAATCACTTCAAGAAGTGTCTATATTATAAAACCAGGCATTCTGTGACTCTTGAGGAATCAGTCATGGACGACAAACGAATAGGTGTTATACATGCTAGAAAAGAGGGGTTTACAACATAATGAAGCTCCATTTTTCGCTTCTTTGTATAGATATGACATAGTAATGATCATGGTAATTTTTCACAATAACAGAATGGTTGCAGAGAAAGTATAGTATTATACAATCCAAAAATACAAATGTCTAAGTAATAACTTTCCAATATCACAAGTCCATTAACTAAACAATTAAAAACCTTCTCAAACCTATAAAGGAATAAAACTATGAAAAGTGTTGTGTAGTGCATGTCAGGAATAGGTGAAGAAAAAACCCTGTCTGCTTTCGGTGGAATATGAGAGATATCCCTCCCAATGTATGTGTATCAACGCTAGTGGTAAGAAGTAGTGAGAAGAAGAAGAAAGGCATAGAGAAATGTCCCTGTATCTAGAGGGAAAAAAATAATGTGAAATTGGGAGAGAGGGGGAAAAGGGTTGGAAGGGCAGACAGAAAGATGTTATTTTTGACATATTTATAGTCAACCATGAATCTCTGCTTTTATATTTAGTGCACATATATATATATATATACATATATCTAGAACAGAAGAGGGAGGGGCGCGCAGCAAATAAGTCCTTTCTGGTGTAGTATGTCAGATCACTTCAAAAAGAGTTTAATACAGTGTAGTCAAATGAACACTCAACTCCTTTGAGGTATGGATAAGGCACTGTGTAGGGATGGACGAATGTGTAAATTTTCGAATTTCGAATGTAGAACGAATGTTATTACCGAAATTCAAATTCTAAATCCGAATGTCGATAAGAACGAATATTCTTAAAAATTCGAAAATCGAATGTTATTTACAGTTTTCGAATGTCACTTTCGAATTCGAATGTTTATAATTATATCGAATATCCACATTCGAAATTTTGAATTTAACATTCTATTTAACAAATACTATTCAGATGTTCAATAGTTCATGTGGTAGGGCAGGAATCTAGTAAATTGATACATAATAGATACAAATATATAATTTCGAATGTTTCCAGAATATTGCATAATTCGAATATTACATTTAAAGAAAGCATTAGAAATACTATTACAAACATATAAATTGGAATTTTTTCGAATTCGAATATAAATTCAAATTTTTCGAATTCGAATATTGCATAATTCGAATATTACATTTAAAGAAAAAGCATTAGAAATACTATTACAATCTAAATTCGAATTTCTCGAATTCGAATACACGTATTGCATAATTCGAATATTACATTTGAAGAAAAAGCATTAGAAATACTATTACAATCTAAATTCAAATTTTTCGAATTCGAATATTGCATAATTCGAATATTACATTTAAAGAAAAAGCATTAGAAATACTATTACAATCTAAATTCGAATTTTTCTAATTCGAATACACGTATTGCATAATTCGAATATTACATTTAAAGAAAAAGCATTAGAAATACTATTACAATCTAAATTCGAATTTTTCGAATTCGAATATTGCATAATTCGAATATTACATTTAAAGAAAAAGCATTAGAAATACTATTACAATCTGAATTCGAATTTTTCGAAAATAATATTTTCGAATGTAATCGTAAAATTCGAAACTGAACATTCGAAAATCGAATGTTAGAATGTTATGTAAACATTAGAAATTCGATTCGAACGAACGGATGTGTTAAAATTCGTGCAGTTTTTCGAATGTTGCGAAACATTCGCCCATCCCTAGCACTGTGTGGTATATAGCCACTGAGGATTGCAACTTCGATTCCCTCAGTCACCAAACCTTTGTTCTCCTTCAGATGTAGTCCTCACCTCCCCAACTGAAGATTAACCGTTTCAGAAGGGAGGTTATTACTCTGTTTGGAAAGGATCTTTATGACTCCCTTTTTTGATATACAAAATAAAGGAAAGAGGGATGTGGGCTTGCAAACTCATTTGTAAACTCGTTTGTATAAACACACTTTAGCGTACACTGTTACTGTTTCAAATATATATATATAAATTAAATTAATTTGAATGAACGATCATCAAATAAAGTGATCATAAAATTAATGCTCATAAAAACATAATGCTCATAAAATATCGCCAAGCTTGCTGGAGATAATAAAATCTGTGCCGTAGCACCAATATCGTAGTTTAGGCTAGTGAGGGGCATGGCCTGATGCATTTCGCGACGCGATAGGTCGCTTCATTAGAGGTAGGGAATCCCCCCCCTAAGCCTCCTATTTGTATTCTAATAGCGTCACTGACTACTAATTAGTCATACTGTCAGTCTCCATCTTTGTTCAGGGAGGAATCCTTCACTTCCCTTATGTAGACTGCTACGTTTGAAGGCAAAGTTCGTTTTATTTACAAAAACGATCTATATTAATTTTCATTGTTATTAGTCATCCCTTCACTAGTTATATCATTTGTCAGTTTAAGAGAAATATACATCTTTGCTTTAGAGTACAAACATGAGGATTTTCTATATTGTAATACATTATATACCTTATATATTGGTTTTGAATATAATGTATGTGGTAGGTACACATTGATTAGCAATCATATGACATTTGCAAATAAGTTGAATTCGTAAATGTATTTTTTTTTTATTTAATATATGTAGGTACTCATTATATATTTTTAAATTACAACAGTCAGATTGAAGCGATAATGATGGGGTGATCCCTACTATAAAGCAAAGATGTATATCATTTGGCTACACTGTTTTGAACTCTTTTCAAAGTTATCTGACATACTACACCAGAAAGGACTTTTTTTTGCTGTGTGCCCTTCCCTCTTCTGTTCTAGATTTTCCCTTTGAGGATCTCCCTTGTCCAGGTGGATCCCTTCTGCTCTCTTGGGATCAGGCTGCGAGCAAAGGACAATCCTTTTTCGACTCTCCTCCCTTCATTCGTGACTGGGTGTTTTGGGACTAAACAGGGGGAGACCTGTCCTAAACAGGGCACTACTGGTATTTCAAAATTTGGGAACACTGTCTTTAGCACTGTATTTCCTCTGTGTTTTATATATATATATATATATATATATATATACACCTGTATGTATATACTATATATATATATATATATATATATATATATATATATATAGTGTTTTTTAAAGACAGATATGACTTTTTATATATATATATACACACGCCAAACGATATTCCCCTTGTAGTGTTTACCAAAAGCAACAGTTAAACAGTGAGGTACAAGCACACTGCTAGGAAGGTACATAGTAAAAGCATACCTTTATTCAAACTTTTAAAAATAGCAGCATCTTTATTTTTTAATAAAATATCTGCAAAAAGCAATTATTAGGGTTTTAAATTTCACGGGTGTGGGGTGTTATATAAGTATATACACATATTAACTCATAAATATATATGTTTATAATCAAATACTTTGCTGCCATCGCTGCCCTACTTACCCCATTTACTGCCTGACGATCTCATGCCGTGTCTCACAGCATAAGAACGAGGCTCCCATAGGGACCTATGGAAAAGAGCTCGCGTTCGCGTTGCTGACAACTTGTAATACCTGTGCACACATTAGCATGCGCTGGTATTACCTAGTGGAGCGCTAATATCCCTTTCGCAAAATCAGTATTTGCTCTTTACTTGTAATCTGGCGATTGACTACCAATATCTGCCAGAATATCGGGTGGTATTTGTTTTTTATGTCACTGCAGACAAATTCCCCGATATTTGTTTAGCTATATCTCCTGAGTCCACCAGTACTTCACATTAGGAACCTGCCCATTTTTGTTTTTAAAGTAGGAATTTTTCCAGATTAAAGGGATATAAAACCCAACATTTTTCTTTCAGAATTTAGACAGAGCATGTGATTTTAAACAACTTTCTAACTTACTTCCATTATCAATTTTCTTCATTCTCTTGGTATGTTTGTTGAAAAACAGGGACGTATGCTTAGGGGCCAGCACTTTTCTGGAGCACTATAAGACAGCAGTTTTGCAACAATGTTATCGATTTGCAAGAGCACTAAATGGCAGCACTGTTTCCTTCAATAAACATTTTTTGGTTTTCATATCACTTTAATTTCTTGGCCTCATGTTAAATTTAGGGCAAAAATTATCAAAGTGAGAATAAGAACATTCTCACGTTTATCATAAAAATAAAACCTTACAAATGATTTTACCATATTTATGAAAGGTTATGCGATAATAAAGTCGCAACTTTTCATATGTGCGAACAAATTGACCCATGACCATTTGCAAGTCTTAAATATATGCGAATAAATTGTCTGGAAATGCCTAATTCTAGTATTAATCTCTATTGGCATTTTAAAATGCCCGTATATATTCGCAGTTCTCATATATTTATGAAAAGTGGCGTATGCAATATTTACTGATTTTAATCTCGCCAATTTGTAGGTTGCGAGGAGTGAAAAATACAGAGCGATATTGTTGTTTATCTGAAGGAAAAATGGAAATATGTCTTTTTCTTGCTGTATCTAGGGTTAGAAATTGCCCACAACAAGGCGCAGAACCTGAATAATAATAATTTAATTACAAAAAGGTATACACAAATTTATAAAAAAAAAAGTCAAATAATTTAAGTGCAATTGAACAAAGATAAGCTCCAAAAAACGGGCAACCTTCCTCAATGAAAGAGAGCCAAAGAAGGGGCAAAATAAAAATAACTTTAATATATAAGAAATAACATTCTTGCAAACGATAACTTGATTAAAGCAAACCATTTACCGGTGTCTAAAGTTAATATTGATAAATAAAGTGAAAATGACATTTTTGCAAGAAAACTAGGATCTGCCATTTGCTTGAGATCGCAAAAAAATTTGCCCCAAAAATGTCTCTAGAATTTTGATAAATACTGGCAACATTTTTGACTTCACGCACTGCAAACTATTGTAGAAATAATCGCGACTTTTTAGGCGCATTTTTTCGGGGCTTGATACATTTTGCGCTTAGAGTAGTGCTGTAGCCTACCAACTCAAGCTACCCCCATAATGGATACTATTTTCAAATGTAGACACCCCAGGGAATCTGAAATGGAGCATTTTCAGCTTTAATGAACCAACATCTCATCACCAATTTGAAAGTAAAAAGAAAAGTTTTTGCACACAGTTGCATTTTCATTGTGAATATTGAAATCCTGATGTGTGCCACTGCAGACAAATTCCCAAATATATATTCAGCTACATCTCCTGAGTCTGTCAGTACCCCACATGTATAGGTTTGGCAGATATTAGTGAAGTTACAGGGTTCAATTTGGGACCAGACTTGAAATTTTGATCCAGAGTCTCTCTGTGATTCTGGGGAATTTATAGGAGCTCAGAAATACCAAATACACTAACAAAAATAATGGATTATGTTAACTGAAGTTAATTTACTTTATCTGTTTCTTTCATATGCTGCAATTCTTAGAAATGTGTAATAGGTAGTGCTTTTTATGGCTCCGTGGTAATTTAAGGCTTTGGGCTCTTTTTTTAAGCAGCCCCATTGTTTCAGTCATAAGACCGCTGCTTCTTAACTTGTCTGAAAGGGATGATTGACAGCCCCTGCTAGCAGCCAATTGGCCGCCAGTGAGCAGGGGCGGCATTGCACAATAATAAATCTAACCCTTTGTGTCTGATATTCGGGTATTTAAATAAATAAAAAAATCTTAAAAGAAGCTTTCATATTTTTTTAACTTCATATATCCAAGGTTTGCTCTGAGTAGTTGACAAGGGTGTGGTAGTCTCTGAAATAATTGTTAATATAGAGACCAGGCAAGAAAGACATTGATAGACCCTTCAGACACCTTTTTTGCTGCAGACTCTGCAGCACTTGCAGTGCAGTGAGAGGAATCCTACTTGGGAAATGTCTGAACATTAGGCCTTTTTAACAGTGCCCAACACAATTTGTGCAGAGGGCAAGAAGGTGATAGGCCACCTGCATACCTCCAAACATTTACAGCTGGCTCTCCAGGATTCAGGAGGTGAAAAAGTTCTGGTTGTCATTGTGTATTGGCGTCTGCATAGTGAATCAGGGGAGGAATCGTGAAAGTTTTTGTGCAGTTGGTGAATGTGTCCAGGTGGTCCATGAATAATGTCATAATACTCTACAGCTGCGGGTGGGCAGCACACAAGACCACCCAACCACTGGCAAAACTGCAGAATGCAGGGTGGTCGGTGGGGTGGGCACTATCTACAGCGAACACAACATCATCATTGCTTCTTCTTTCTAATCTCTATTTAGGCTTGTTAAAGACTCCAAGTTTAAGACTACATTTCAATATAAAAATATAATTATTTTAATTTAGAAAAGGAAATGAAAAAATTGTCTGTAATATAATTTCTATTTAACTTTACATATCCCAATAAAACCTTCTCTTAATAATCTTAGTAAGTGATATTAGTTATTAACTAACAAATGAATCAATTTAGTAACACAGCTCTGCATGTGCATTTTGCCTAATATACTCAAAGTGGCCCATTTTTATGTCTGCTGAGAAAGATTTCCTCTATGTATCACAAAATTACAGACTTGGTTTAGGAATAATCACCTTTCATGAAAGCAGAAAGGTCTCCTCGGAAAACAAAATATTATCTACAGAAGAGGATTATTTGAGATTGAGTTCTGCATAGTTAATTGCTTGAATTGTTCTGTGTATTCTTAACACAGAACAGGTTAAGAGCTTGGAGATTGTGAGATACAACATATTGTTCTGAATTTTTGTAATATAAAAATAAAGGTTTATATTTATTGCAATTTTATCTTATAAATTGCATATTGATATTTAATATAAGTAAATACATAACTTAGTCCATAGCAATCAATCTAAGCAATTTTAATGTTATAATAAAGTTTAATTCATATTTTCTGTAACTGGAAATAATTTTAAAACATATTGGCCTAGATTACATGTGGAGAGAAATTGATTGTGCAGGGTGCGCCATTAATATTGCTGTACCGTGCTAGGATTAGCGCTAAATCAGGTATTACAAGTACATGGTCGACATTCGTTTAGTGCACTCTATATTTTAAATGGATATCGCAGCTGTGCTATACATTGCTTATACTTCACGTTGAAAGTTATGTGTTGAATTTTCTAGATACTTATATAAATATACAGTATATATATTTAAAACTAAAAATAGCATTTTATTCTGAGTGAAGAACAAAGGTATTTGAAGTATTTCTTAACAGACATTAGTCTTTAGCGTATTTGGAGTGCAGCTTTTCAAGCATGCGCCATAGAAGTCTATGGGAAATGGGAGTTGGTGCAGTCACAATATTCAACCCTCAGATATTAACGCAATTGAGTCTTTTGCTCACATGCAAACTTTTTACTTTCAATTTGTAATACGAGCGCAATAATAGGAGAACTATTGATTTAACCTGAGCGCTGTTAGAGCTCAATAGCGTTAATAATTTTTGCTCCACTTTGAATCTAGGCCATTATATGTAGCAGTGTCATACAAATAGAGGAGAGTGGAAATATATATTAAAGGGACATAAACGTGTAAAATGGAAATGCTATTAATGTTGCTTGCATATAGCTATGTGTTTAATTCCTGCAAAGAATTTTCTCTTTCTCCCCTGTAATTTGTTGTTAATTATCTATTGTACCTACTGGAGTGTTTTAAATTGTTTACAAAGAACTCCATTACCTTTATTTTTTCTAAATAGCTGATTTTGCATGATTTTATCCCCAGCTATACTGAAAGTGTCAGTACTTAAAGGGACAGTCTAATCAAAATTAAACTTTCATGATTCAGATAGGGCATGCAATTTTAAACAACTTTTACTTTTATCATCAAATTTGCTTTGCTCTCTTGTTATTCTTTGTGGAAAGCTAAAACTAGGTAGGCTCATATGCTAATTTATAAGCCCTTGAACTGCCTCTTATATCAGTGCATTTAGACAATTTTTAACAATTAGACACTGATAGTTCATGGGTGTCATATAGATAACATTGTGTTCACTCCCGTGGAGTTATTTAAGAGTCAGCATTGATTGGCTAAAATGCATGTCTGTCAAAAGCACTGAGATAAGGGGCAGTCTGCAGAGGCTTAGAAACAAGGTAATTACAGAGGTAAAAAGTATATTAATATAACAGTGTTGGTTATGCAAAACTGGGGAATGGGTAATAAAGGGATTATCTATCTTTTTAACAATAACAATTCTGGAGTAGACTGTCCCTTTAAGTACTGTTTGTATAAAAAAAACTATGTAAACACGAAGGTTTCGAGGAAAACACGCCCTCAGTAAAATGTGTGACAGAGAGGTACTAAATGTTTATTTTCCAGTGTTCAGACGTGTATTTTTGCGTCCCACCCTGGTGGAATTATTGGAAGCAAGAGGCAGTCCCTGTGAGTGACAAGATGTCTGCTATTGAAAGTAGTAGAGCTCACTGGAAAAGGAAACTTTGCGTTCTTTAATAATCTCGCCAGTCCAGAGACTTTAGATCATAGAGCCTTAAGAGCCTGATTTTATAAAGCTCTCTGGGCTGGTGAGATTCTGTAAGAATGCTCACCAGTCCTTCCCTGGTGTGATTCTATAAAGCCACTTTACCCTGAAAACAGGGTGTCTCGCTAAGGGACATATACTGCATTTCCATATGAGATCCATACATTACTATGAAAATATACAAATAAATATATACATACATAGTTTATTATGCCTGCTTTTCCTGTAAAATACTACTGATAATTGTGCTAGTTCCATTTCTCTCCAGAGAGGATTAAGTTATTCCATCATACTAATTATGGTGAGCTTTACAACATAATACAAATGGATTGGTTAGTTTAGAGTACAAGCTCATCTGTACAAAAGCAAGAAACAGATGTAAATGAGCTTGTACTCTGAACTAGCCAATTACCTTGTAGAATGTTGCAGGATCCCATTTCATAGTTTAATTATGACGTAGATGCTACATCCTCTGTGGAGGAAGTGGAGCAATCACATTTTTTCGGGTTATTTTATAGCAAAAGCAGGGGGGCGAAATAATGTATATTGCAGTCTATGTTTTATCTTAATTAAACATTTAATACAGAGATTAAACGTTGGGTTGAATGTCCCAATTAATTTTTTCTTTCACTGATTGTAGGCAATTTACATTGACATATTCTTAAAATCTTAAAGGACCATTAAAGAGTGCTAAGCTGGATTTATTTTTTGTTTTTTTACTATTTTTTAAAAAAAAAAATGTTTTAGTCTTTTTCTTTTTACCCCAGATCCCCAAGACCTTGGAAAGGTTAGGCAATTACCTTTCCAACAGTGGGTCATGTGGGTCTGTGGCTGCTTAGATGCCTAAGATACAGGCTTCTAAGCATCATGCCCCCTTTCCCTATCTTGTCCATTGTAATTTTTAAATAAAGTTGCGCGGTGACGTCATCATGTCATTGCGTGTGACGTCACCACACATAACGGGAAGCCCCGGCGATGCCTGTCACTATACAGGCCCGATCGCCGGGGTGGGAATTGATGGGAGCCCCCAGATTACTCTTAAGATAGGTGAGTGCTAGAGATGGCTTTGAGCCGTCGTTAGCACTCAAGGGGTTGAATACAGTATATTTCTGTGATCAACAGATTTATAATAAAAGACAATTGAAATGCACTTAGTCTGAATTTCAAATGAGCTATAGATTTTTTTCTGACAAATTTCCAATTTTGTTCAATTTTCCCCCACCCTGCATCATGAGACAGCCATCAGCCAATGACAAAAAGTATATACTGTGAATTTTTGCACATGATCATTAGGATCTGGTTCATCTGAAAGTGAGCACATACAAAGATTGTGCTCATTTTGATAAGGGAATTTAATTGGAAAGTTGTTTACAATTGTGTGTACTTTTTATTGTTTATAAAAGATAGATAATCCCCCTATTACCCACAGTTTTGCATAACCGGTTCTATTAATAGACTTTTTACCTTTGTGATTAGCTTGTACCTAAGCCTCTGCAGACTGCCCACTTATTTCATGTCTTTTGACAGAAATGCATTTTAGCCAATCAGTGCTGACTCCTAAATAAATCCACAGGAGTGAGGACAATGTCACCTATATGACACACATTGACTAGCTCTGTCTAGCTGTGAAAAACTGTCAAAATGCACTAAGATAAGAGACGGCCTTCAAGGACTTAGAAATTAGCATATGAGCCTAGCTAGGTTTAGCTTTCAACAAAGAATACCAAGATAACAAATCAAATTTGATGATAAAAGTAAATTGGGAAGTTGTTTAAAATTGCATGCCCTATCTGAATCATGAAAGTTTAATTTTGACAAGACTGTCCCTTTAATTTTTACTTTAGTGTCCCTTTAAAGGAAAATAGTATTTTTTCAAATCTGTCAAATCTAGTGCAAAATGCTATTATGTGATATTTCATAGCATGAACATATTCCTGCGCTAAACATTTTATATTAGCCAACAGTATTTCCAATTATCAGAAGTTTAAAAGTGAACAAAATTCTCATCAATTTGTCAGCAGGCATTTCCTAAGCTGTGGCAATTAAGTCAAGTTTATCATTTCATAATCAAATGCATCCCTTGGTAAAGATGCCATATTTTGTTTGTATAATAACAAAGAATCAAATGAAAATTAACTGCTAAGAAAATCTCATTTCGTGCAATCTGGAAACACATTTTGCCTGTTCTGATCATGGTTTTATTTTTACACAGTTTGGTATTTTTACAGAATAGCTTTACGACAATTCATGTTCATTCATTAATTCATGCATTGTAAAATTCAATATGCGCTTCCAGATTAAAACTTATGGAACCAGGCTGTAAGTAAGTATAATCATTTTTTTTTCTCCAGAATCAATCTACTATTCTGTATGTTATTTGTCTCTAAGCAGTTAAGAAGCTTAGAGAAATACAATTACAGTGTGTGGGCAAAAAGCTAATCGCAGTATGGTTGATTCACCAGGTTTCATTCTTAAAGATTTTGGGAGGTGGGGGATTTGGCAAACTAGTTCATTGGAAGTTTTAATGAGTTTTGCAACTGCTGACTATTATTTTAATTGAAATAGATGAAGTTTTTCAATTGGCTTTTTAGAATTTTGATTTTGTATTTGCTGTTGTATAATGATTTTGTTCTGTGACTTGTTGTGATTAAAAATGATTTGTAAAAGTGGCAAATATGTGGAACATTTGAAAACCTTCTATTGAAAATCACTTTATGATGTCACAGATCTATTCATTCTTGTAGGAAACAATATGCTCTTGCAAATTTGCACACTGTGGAACACAGAAAAAAGTATTTATATTTGATAGCACTGATTCATTATCAGAGCAAATAGTCCACTCTCATCTTATATAAAATTAGTTTATTGCATTTAATGAAT
Source organism: Bombina bombina (assembly GCF_027579735.1). NCBI lineage: Eukaryota > Metazoa > Chordata > Amphibia > Anura > Bombinatoridae > Bombina > Bombina bombina. Next base: position 1,307,288,889 of record NC_069500.1, read on the forward strand.
ATACAATTGTATTTTGGTCAAAAGACCTTAAAGGGACATTCTGGTCAAAATGTAAATGCACAACAAAGATTAATTACATTTTTGAATAGAAACAAATTTGCAATATACATGTATTTGCAAAAATGATTCTAGTAAAAGTTATCACTGTTTTAATGTTAACATTTTTCTCTGCACGTGCATGTGAAGCATAGCTAGATATTCTCAGCACACCAGCATTTTAAATACTGCAGCTGCTCAGAGCACAAGTGGGGCTTGTATCATGTTAGCAATTAACAGAGTCATTACCAGAAGGTACAAGCACCTTAGGCTCTATGAGCAAGTGCTGTGTTTAAAATGTTGGTGCACGGTGCAAACTTAAAGGGACATAATACTTATATGTTAAATCACTTGAAAGTGATGGAGCATAACTGTGAAAAGCTCACAAGAAAATATCACCTGAACATTCTATGTAAGATAGGAAGATATTTTACCTTAAAATGTCTTCACCTTACAAAAGTAAGTGCTACTGTCCAGCTGTAAGTTGAAAAAACCAATAACCATTCAGCATCAGCAGTGGGGGGGGGGGGGGTCATGCTATGCCCCCTTGCTCCGGAACCACTCAGAGGTGGTCTATCATAACGGCGGATCTACACACAGAATACAAGGATTTTACATCCACGCTGACACTCTATCTAGCGTATCCAATACGCACCTTGAACTACCAAAAGCCACAGAGCTGGTATATGAGAATACATCCAAATTCGGGACACGGACATTTAATCGCAGTGAAAGTTATGGTCGGAACTCTGAATCATTAACCATAAAAAACTGCCGACAATCAGAGACTGTCTCTGAAACAGGAGACAAGAAAAATCAATATAAGATCTATCACTGAGAGTCTCGGTCCATTACAGCAGTGAATATACTTAAGTAATCTGTATGTAAGGTAACTACATTCACGCATATATTACCTAAATACATGGTGAATATTGCTTTTTTCTCCTTAGAGTTTATTGTATCAAAAAAGTTTGTCATCCTTTATGAATTGTTTTTAACTATTTTTATGTACATGATGCCGGCATCCTACTTTATTAATCTGTAAATTTTATTTTTTGACAATCCATTTTTATTAAAATAATTATTATCAGTCACAGTTCTATATGGATATTATTGTGTTAGATACTAACATTTAAGATATTGCTCTTAAAATAAGAGGAATTATCTCTCTTCATTACTCTTTTAAGCTTTATTTTAGCGCTAACCCCAGAACACCTTTTTCACCATTTTCTGATGAATACAAGTTATAAACAAATGAGCATTAAAAAAATTTATGTTAAGAGCATGGCCGGTAATTTCTTCCAAGAAAGGTGGCAACCCTAATTATACCCCTAATAGATCAAGCTAAGGGGCAGAACTACTGACGGTGCTAGGGTTGCCACCCATCCCTTAAAGGGACAGTCTTTTATTGTTTTAAAAGATAGATAATACCTTTATTACCCATTTCCCAGTTTTGCATAACCAACACAGTTATAATAATATACTTTTAACCTCTGTGATTATCTTGTATCCAAGCCTCTGCAAACTGCCCCTTTTTTCAATTCTTTTGACAGACTTGCAGTCTAGCCAATCAGTGCCTGCTCCCAGATAACTTCTCGTGCACGAGCACAGTTATCTATATGAAATACGTGAACTAACACCCTCTAGTGGGGAAAAACTGTTAAAATGCAATCTGAAAGAGGTGGGCTTCAAGGTCTAAGAAATTAGCATATGAACCTCCTAGGTTAAGCTTTCAACTAAGAATACCAAGAGAACAAAGCAAAATTGGTGATAAAAGTAAATTGGAAAATTGTTTAAAATTACATGCTCTATCTGAATCATGAAAGTTTATTTTGGCCTAGGCTGTCCCTTTAAAATACAGAACACTTATAAGTTACACATGCTGCAGGGTGTGCAGGGAGGAATATGAATAGTGCTGTCTAGAAAAACAATAAATGTTCCTCCCTGCACACCCTGCATCATGTGTAACTCATAAGTGTCCAGGAAAAAATGGCTGAGGTGACAGTTTGGTGGCACCAGGGACCAAGTGCAGGGGGGGGGGGGATCAAGTAGCTCATACATATATATTTATATAGATCTATAAGTAGGATTTCCTATGACACACTATTGTACAGTAATATTTTTTAGGAGGAAGAAATTTGTTCAGAGCTGCAAGTCCTGATTGAATAAATATGACTTAAAGCTAACCATTGCTAATAAGCTTAATTATTTGATTTATATTAGAAAATACTCATTAAATTATGTTTACTCACTGATTCAATAACCAGCCCAGGTTTGTTTGTTTTTTTATCTAAGGTTACCCCTTAAAGTTAAACAATCCATTTTGCTTAACACATTTGCTTAATAACATTATTTTATGTGTTATAGCATTGCATTATTGCACTATGCTTTCATTTGGGTTAAAGGGACAGTAATGTCAAAATTCAGTGTTAATGAATTAGATAGGCATTGCAATTTTAAACAACTTTCCAATTTATTTTTGTTATCTAATTTTCCCTGTTCCGTTTGTATACTTTTTTGAAAACATAGGAGCGGTAACGGGAGATAGCTGCTGTTTGGTGGCTGCACATATGTCTCTTGTCATTGGCCCACCTAATATTTTCAGTGAGCTTCCAGTCGTTACTGCGCCTTCAACTAAGGATACCAAGAGAATGAAGCAAATTAGATAATAGAAGTAAACTAGAAAGTTGTTTAAAATTTTATTCTCTAATTAAAATTTTGGGGTTTCATATCCCTTTAAACACAAAGTTAATGTTAGCCCTTATCACATCTGGTAAGCCAATGACAAGACGCATATGCATGTAGCCACCAATCAATAGCTAACTCCCAGTAGTGCATTGCTGCTTCTGAGCGTACCTAGATATGCTTTTTAAAGGATACCAAAGAAGTCAATTTGTTAATAGAAGTTAACTGAAAGGTCTCTAATTTTAATTTTGACTTTCAAGTCCTTTTAATAATAACTAAAATAAATTCATAAGCAAAATCTTCTGTTTTAAAAGATTTCTAGATATTAGTTTGTCAAATACTTACATTCTACTGACTTCAAATGAACTAAACATTCTTTATATGTACAACAGGGAACGTGATTGAAAAACATCAAAAGACCTTTAGCAACTGGGGCAAAATAATCATTTTAATTGCAGCCTAATCATAAGGGATCAGTATTCTTCTAACCTTTAAGCTGTTCTTGAATTTTCCTAATCAAATAATCATAATTAACTTTCACTAAACAACATTTTGATTTAAATCTTTTACTACTATAGGTGGGAAAAGGGCATTAAAAATGCCCTCAGATGATACAGAGTTGTACGCTCTATTAGTACTTTGTAAACTTTCCAAAAAAAATTTAAGGATTTCTAACAGTTAAAGGAACATGATTCAGACAGAGTATGCCATTTTAAACAACTTTCTATTTTCTTTTTTCTCTTAAAGGGACATGAGACCCAGCAATTTTCTTTCATGATTCATAGTCAATGACATGGGCTGCACCGCCCATGTCATTGACTATGAGGAACCCAAAGGCAAGCTGAAATTAAAAGCAGCATTTGTAATTCTTATTCAAAGGGATAAAAAGATCAAAACGGAACATTTTTAATAGAAGCATTTTTGCAATATATTTCTATTAGCAAAAATGCTTCTCGTAAAAGTTTTTCTGTGGCATACGCACATATCCTGTAACGGGCCACACCAGTTTTAAAACTCAATGACTCAATACCTAACTCTCTGAGTATTTTTGCTATTGGGAGTATATTTGAAAAATGTCTGTTTAAAATTGAAATGCTTCCATGCACAATTCAATTATGACCTCCTGTCCCTTTAATTTTACTGTGACTTTACAGCAGTAGAACTCTCCCATTCGAGTCTATATAGTCAATGATATGGTGGGGGGGTACATAACCTACTACAGTTCATTAGGTAGGAAAGTCACCGTGGCCAGTACAATCATACAATGTTTTAAATTCATTGCAGGAAAAAGTAATATTAAAAGTATATGATAATTTTCTGTTGTTTAGCCCTGAGGCTTTTATCTCAGGCATGGTAAAACTAACTTTTATTGTTTGTTACAATATTTACATTTATTGGTAAACATTGGTGATGTGTTTTAACCCCTTCATGCTGGGAGGCAAGTGCTTAGATCGGAACAAAGTTCCGATGTAAACACTCGCTGTAAAATTGAAATCACACAATCGGCAATCATGTGATTTCAAGGCTGGGATCAGATCATGGGGACTGCCTACGCTGCTGAGCACGCCCCCCCCCTTAGTACGATTTGCCATTGCCTAACAGCTTTAAAGCCCAGTGCTGTTAGGATGGCATGAAACGGCGTGAAGAGGTTAATATCGAGAAAAAACAGTAAACCAGCTTTGCTGTTAGAAAAAAATCATGTTTTTATAATACATTTATTTCCACAGAAGCACTAAATGTACCATTTATATATTTATATATACTAGTCCTTAAGCCCATTCACACGGGCCATTTTTTGCAGTACATCGGTCCCACCCTTTGCTCTCTCTCCCTCCCCCTCTCTTTTGCTCTCTCTCTCCCCCTCTCTTTTGCTCTCTCTCCCCCCTCTCTTTTGAGCTCTCTCGCTCCACCTCTCTTTTGCTCTCTTTCCCCCCTCTATTTTGCTCTCTCTCTCCCCTCTCTTTTGCTCCCTCTCCCCCCTCTATTTTGCTCTCTCCCCCTCTCTTTTTCTCTCTCTCCCCCTCTCTTTTGCTCTTTCCCCTCTCTTTTGCTCTCTCTCTCCCCCCTCTTTTGCGCTCTCTCTCTCCCCCCTCTTTTGCGCTCTCTCTCTCCCCCCTCTTTTGCGCTCTCTCTCTCCCCCCTCTCTTTTGCGCTCTCTCTCTCCCCCTCTCTTTTGTGCTCTCTTTCCCCCCTCTCTTTTGCGTTCTCTCTCTCTCCCCCTCTCTCTTGTGCTCACTCCCCCTCTCTTTTGTGCTCTCTCACTCCACCTCTCTTTTGCTCTCTCTACCCACCTCTCTTTTGCTCTCTCTACCCACCTCTCTTTTGCTCTCTCCCCCTCTCTTTTGCTCTCTCTCTCTCCCCCCCTCTCTTTTGCGCTCTCCCCCCTCTCTTTTGTTCTCTCTCCCCTCTCTTTTGCGCTTGCTCTCTCCCCCCTCTCTCTTGTGCTCTCTCACTCCACCTCTTTTGCTCTCTCTCTCCCCCTCTCTTTTGCGCTCTCTCGCTCCACCTCTCTTTTGCGCTCTCTCGCTCCACCTCTTTTGCGCTCTCTCGCTCCACCTCTTTTGCTCTCTCTCTCCCCTCTCTTTTGCTCTCTCTCTTGCCCCCCTCTCTTTTGCTCTCTCTCCCCCCACTCTTTTGCGCTCTCTCTCTCCCCCTACACTTTTGCGCTCTCTCTCTCCCCCTCTCTTTTTCGCTCTCTCTCTCCCCCTACTCTTTTTCGCTCTCTCCCCCTCTCTTTTTCGCTCTCTCTCTCCCCCTCTCTTTTTCGCTCTCTCTCTCCCCCTCTCTTTTTCGCTCTCTCTCTCCCCCTCTCTTTTTTGCTCTCTCTCTCCCCCTCTCTTTTTCGCTCTCTCTGTCCCCCTCTCTTTTTCGCTCTCTCTCTCCTCCTCTCTTTTTCGCTCTCTCTCTCCCCCTCTCTTTTTCGCTCTCTCTCTCCCCCTTTCTTTTTCGCTCTCTCTCTCCCCCTCTCTTTTTTGCTCTCTCTCTCCCCCTCTCTTTTTCGCTCTCTCTCTCCCCCTCTCTTTTTCGCTCTCTCTCCCCTCTCTTTTTCGCTCTCTCTCTCTCCCCCTCTCTTTTTCGCTCTCTCTCTCTCCCCCTCTCTTTTTCGCTCTCTCTCTCTCCCCCTCTCTTTTTTGCTCTCTCTCTCTCCCCCTCTCTTTTTCGCTCTCTCTCTCTCCCCCTCTCTTTTTCGCTCTTTCTCCCCCCTCTCTTTTGCTCTCTCTCTTCCCCCTCTTTTTTGCGCTCTCTCTCTCTCTCCCCCCTCTTTTGCACTCTCTATCTCCCCCTCTCTTTTGCGCTCTCTCTTCCCCCTCTTTTTTGCGCTCTCTCTCTCTCCCCCCCCCCCCCTCTTTTGCGCTCTCTCTCTCCCCCTCTCTTTTTCGCTCTCTCCCCCTCTCTTTTTCGCTCTCTCTCTCCCCCTCTCTTTTTCGCTCTCTCTCTCCCCCTCTCTTTTTCGCTCTCTCTCTCCCCCTCTCTTTTTCACTCTTTCTCCCCCCTCTCTTTTGCGCTCTCTCTCTCCCCTTCTCTTTTGCGCTCTCTCTTCCCCCTCTTTTTTGCGCTCTCTCTCCCCCCCCCTCTTTTGCACTCTCTCTCTCCCTCTCTTTTGTGCTCTCTCTCCCCCTCTCGTTTGTGCTCTCTCCTCCTCTCTTTTGTGCTCTCTCTCTCCCCCTCTCTTTAGCTCTGTCTCCCCTCTCTTTTGCTCTCTCTCTCCATCCCTCTCTTTTGCTCTCTCTCCCCCCTCTTTTGCTCTCTCTCTCCCCCCTCTGTCCCCCCTCTCTCTCCCACCTCTCTTCTTTTGCTTGAGCTCTCTTCCCCTCTTTTTTGCTCTCTCTCTTTCCCTTCTCTTATTTTCTCTCTCCCCCTCTATTTTGCTCTCTCTCTCCCCCTCTCTCTTCCCTCTATTTTGCTCTTTACCCTCTATTTTGCTCTCTCCCCCCCTCTTTTTTGCTCTTTACCCTCTCTTTTGCTCTCTCTTACCCCCTCTTTAGCTCTTTCCCATCTCTTTTGCTCTCCTTCCCCTCTCTCTCGCGCGAGCTTGCTCATGCCCGGCCATGCCCGACCACGCCCACAGTCACCATGCCACAGCTGATCAGGTAGACTCTAAAGCCAGGTGTGTTTGTCCTCGTGCTGTCTCTACTGTGCATGACAGCTTCAGACAAACACACTTGGCCTTTTATATTATAGGAGATTATATATATACATAACGTTTCGGCACGGCATTGTGCCTTTGTCAAATGTCAACATATATTCACAAAATGTACAGCACACTTAAAATCATCTAACAAAATTGTTAAAAACATACCCCTTATAAGGATGAGCTGAGGATACAAATTACCGCCACACAGCCGCTCGCCTCTTCCCCATTGCGGCAATGACGTCACGTAAGCACAAGACGTACCTAGCGTGATGACGCATGGCACGGCGTTGCCATAGCGATGTCGGGAAGCCTAAAGCATCAGAGCAAGTGATAGTCACAGCGCACCTGCGTATAACTAATATCCTCATAGGTTAGGCGCGTTGCCAACAGCAACATGTTTAAACATAAACAGTGGTGGTTACGGCAAATGTGTAAAAACGGTACTTATGGCAGCATAGGAAAAATACGAGTGTATGAGAGCGATCCAATGTGCAGACGTACTACCCACACTGAAGACCCCAATAGACCAATCACAGGGTCATATCCAAATCATATAGCATGTAAAACCGGGTACATCAAGGGGTGTTAGTAATGCACAATGTCCGATCTCATACAGACAAATAATTGTCAAACTGCACATTGAACCAATGTAAAAAATATCATCATAATTGCAAGTAGTGGACACTGACAAATATATTCACCGAGTATGTAATAAGCCACAGAATAACAAGATGTAGCCCACAATAGTTAGTAGTTAATACATACATTTGTACATGAAAAATATGTATATAATCCTGGCTATAACTAAGATAAAAGCCAATTCTGGAAAAAATTGGTATCATCGTGTCTCCATAGAGTATAGGTAGAAACTTATAAACAGTGAGCTTCACATGAGGAGATTAAATGGGTTTTGGACCATGAAAGTCACTAGAGTGTAGGTTTAATAGAAAGGACTAAAGTCAAGTGACATATTCAATCCTTTTGGTGCCAGTGTGTCCAATCTATGAATCCATCTACTCTCCAATTGCAGTAGTCTCTTGGCCCTATCATTCCCTCTTGGCATTGGTGGTACGTGGTCAATGAACATGGACCTTATGCTTGACACAGAGTGTTTATGTGCAACACAATGGCGAGCCACTGGTTGGTCCGATTCGCCTGATTTTATGGCTTCACGAATGGTGAAACGATGGTTAGCCATCCTATCACGGAACGGAGTAATCGTTTTACCATATACACTGGAACATGGACATACCAGTATATAGATAACATTGTTACTCATGCAACTAAGCCGATGGGTAATCTTATATCTCCTGTTCAGATGTGGATGCTGGAAGGAATTTCCTTTGGACATGCTGTTGCAGGTGGTACAGTTACCACAGGGAAAACATCCCATTTTGGCTGATTTTAACCACGTCTCCTTGCGGTAATGGCTGACAGGGTCAGACTTAACCAGATAGTCCCCGAGATTCCTGGCTCTGCGTCAAACCAACCTTGGCGCCGGCATGTTGCAAAAGGGCAATATGGGATCCGTCTCCACCACCGGCCAGTGTCTACGCACCACTCCTGTCAACCTCTCATTCCCAGGGGCATAGGTAGTGACCAGGTTAAGCTGTTCAGGTTTAGTCCTACCAGTAGTAGTGTTGCTTTTAATACCTTCAGTGCTTAGCAATTTTTCTTGAGTGTTGCTAACTTCGGCCATGTCATATCCTCTGTTTCTCAATTTCCTACACATCTCTTCCATCTGGGTTAATCTCAGTAACTCACTGTTGTTTCTCAAAACCCGGATGAGCTGGGAGGTTAAGACACCTTTCTTTTGGTGTCCAGGATGGAAGCTCCTGGCATCCAAAAGTGAGTTTCGGTCCATAGGTTTGGTGTACAAGGATGTACCGAACCACAAACCGCCAGGGTCAACCACCTTGAACACGTTAAGATCCAAAAAATGTACATTCATGGAGTCAAATTCTAATTTAAACCATATAGGGCTCTCCATGTGGTTCAAATGTGACACCCACTCACGCAGGATAGATTCACTACCCCTCCAGATCAGAAACACATCATCGATGTAGCGTGTGTAATATCTCACCTGGGGGTGTTCAAATGGTTTCATGAGTTTACGTTCATACCATGCCATGCTTTGGCTATCACTTGCTCTGACGCTTTAGGCTTCCCAACGTCGCTATGGCAACACCGTGCCATGCGTCATCACGCTAGGTACGGCTTGTGCTTACGTGACATCATTGCCGCAATGGGGAAGACGCAAGCAGCTGTGTAGCGGTAATTTGTATCCTCAGCTCATCCTTATAAGGGGTATGTTTTTAACAATTGTGTTTGATGATTTTAAGTGTGCTGTACATTTTGTGAATATATGTTGATATTTGACAAAGGCACAATGCCGTGCCGAAACGTTATGTCACTATTTTTTAAAATGACCTAATAAATTTTGGATATTTTATCAAGACCAGTGAGTGCCTGCATCTGTGAAATGTTTGGATGATACCTAGCAGAGCACCGTGGCACTATATGGAATGGTGAGATAGTGTTTTCCCTAAAGGAACTATATATATATATATATATATATATATATATATATATATATATATATATATATATATATATCAAAGTTATTGTATTACCTCATAAGACTAATTCAATGGTCCCCCCACTGAGTTTGTGTTACAAATGCTTGAGATTTGTTTAAAGAAGCCTATGCAAATCTGCTTATGCAAGCTTTTGAGAGGAAAAATATTTGGAATACTAGACTGGACTCTATTGTGTTCTATCGTTGATATATAGATTACATTTTTTTATTTTGCATGAGGACCAAGTATCTAACCCCTTACCTACCGGGAATTTCAGAGAGAAACTTGCTCAAAATACCAGATAACTTTTATCATTTTGCTATCACTCCATTTAAACAGAAATACAGCCTTGGGGTTTTATATTTACTTGTCAAACTATTTGTTTTGAAGTAGACAACTGAATTGATCTAGGCCCATTTTGGTTAATTTCATGCCACTATTTCACCTCCAAATGCGATCATATAAAAGAAATGTTTTTTACTTTTTCACAAACTTTGGTATTCTCACTGAAATTATATACATACCGCTTGTGCAATTATGACACAAAAAATTGTAAAAGCTTCTCTAGACCCCCTTTGTTCAAAAATAGCAGACATACATGTCTTTGCCATTGCTTTTCAGTAATTAGAAAATTGAAGCTGTCCCCACTTCTATTATTCCCGGCAGTCAAGGGGTTAATCGGGTAGCTTGTAAGGTTAATTTTAGCTGTGGTGTAGAGATTACCCTCCAACCTTATACCTCCCACCCCCTGAACCCTCCCAAACAGCTCTCTCTCTCCTTACCCCCACACTTATCCTAACCATCTTAGGTACTGGTAGACAGTCTACCAGTATGCAGTTTAGGGTTTCTATTATAATTATTATATTTTTTTATTTTTTTTCTGCAGTGTAGTGGTCCTCCTCAGCCCTCCCACTTCCCTGGTCCCTTACAAACAGCTCTCTAACCCTGCCCCTCCCACTAGTAGCAGCCAGCCATCTCAGACAGCTGCCAGTACCTAATTGATATATTCCACCACATTTCTATAGTTCAGTGCCCTATCCCTCCCTATACCTTATTTTTTTTTATTCTGCAGTGTAGAGCCCCTCTCACTCCCTCCCCCTAGCCCCTCCTCCATCGCTGGGCTGCACACCTGCCTCCAGCTTTCCCTCCTACACCTCCCGCCGGCACCAGCAGATGATCGTTACAGACGGTGACAGTTTCACTGTCTGTAATAATCTGGCATCTGCCTTCACTGATCATGCTCCGTTACCATGTGGTATTTGTTAGATGGGTTCTATGACCATTTTAAAATGGCCACCAAACTCCTCCATCCATCCATCTCCTTCTCCTCGTAGCCACTTTCTTTATTCCTCTTACACTCTTGCACGCAGCAACGAATGAGGTAGCTTTAGGCTCATTAAGCATGCGTGGCATTTGCATACAGGAAGATAGGGGGTAAATTATACCTACAGACATCTATAGCTGAAACGCCATTACCTGTGTGTTTCATACTCATGGCTGTGTAAGATATTCCATATATCATTTTTAATAGTTTGGTAAGAGTCTAAAGAGTTTGAAAAGATTGATAATAGCACTGTTCCCTTAGTTATTGAGCATGCGTGAATCACCATGACCGCACCTGAAAAATTCTGATTGGCCACTACATCACTAATAAAGTTGAATACATAATCAGTGGCTGGAGCTTGGCAACTATTTCAAAATGGCCAAGAACTTTCTATTTTTTTTATTTTTTTTTAAAAGCCATATAGCTACAGCTGCAGTATGTGGAAAGGGGTACAGGAGACTGACAAATGTATGCATTCATGTTATCTGAGGTGTAGACTGTCACTTTAATAGTAGCACATATTTTATATTGATGGTAGTGCGCTTCTTGACTTTTGAATCAATATCATAACCAGAAGTGACGTAATTTAATAACTTTCGATGTTACAATAGATTACAACACACAGTTTGAGGGTGTTTTAAAACTATTGTGGTGTTGATGCACTATCTATATTTATTTTATTTATTTATAATATATAACAACAACAACAACCGGAAGTGACGCCTGTAGGTCCCTTTCGGTTGTGGTAAGTAGTTGACACGCTGGATGCGTTCTGGAAATTGATTTGTTTTTTCTTGTTTAGAGTGAGTGTATTTTTTGTATTAATTGAAAAGTTTTGCACTACACAAAATGTTCTGAATAAAGCGAATTAGTATCCCCGAAACGTCAACAAAATGTTTGTACATGTTCTTGGCCTACTAATTGTGAGTGCTTTGTTTGGAGTGCAGCTTATTAAAACATAAGCACCCAGGTCTGTTTTTCCATTGGGAGGGTGGATTCACTATTAAAGCATTATCTATCTATCTATCTATCTATCTATCTATCTATCTATCTATCTATCTATATATATATATATATATATATATATATATACATACACACAAAACCCAGACATGGATTGCACTGGAGTGGGTACACATCCCAAGCCACTGTAGCGAAGCCATGGAGTCATGGACACTCACCAGCACTCACAGGAAGTTGTGCTTGCATTCAGTGACTCAAGCAGGTAACCGTAGACCAGCTTAGGTATAAAGCCCAATAATAGCTCACTCAGATGCATACATGTAGCCTAAAAGCATTAAAGTGAATAATTTGTTAATTAGTTACAGCATTTGATAAGTCAATGAACCACTCCATGGTCTCTTCTTACATGGGTACTAAACTATAGCAAAACACACTGAGATCATACAAGGGTGTCACAACTATTTGTAATCTCCCCTAGACACATTTTGCCAGATGTTAGCCTAGCTGTGTGCATGCAAGTGAGTTTTTCTAGTTACCTTTGGCATCCTCTTGAGTAGGATTATTGAGTCCATCATTAACATCTTGTTTTCTACATTTATTTTTTATAAGCTAAACTTCACCACCACTTGTCTTATTTATAGGAGCCAATCCAGACTTGTTTCTGGGTAGAAAATGCTTACCTGTAAATTTGTTATCAAAATGTACATTATTTAGTAATATTTTACCTTATAATCTTTTCAAAAGTAAATTATGGGCCGATATGTAGCAGGGTTAGTCTTGTGAAATTGGCAAAATAAATCATAAAAATATATGTTTTGTTTATTGCTACATTTAATTGAACATTTTAAATTGCAATCTCATAGTGCTTTGTATCCCTTTAAGTAAGCAAAGAGAAATAAATGCTTGCTTTGTTTTTCAGGTATTCTTTTCAAGATGAAGAAGACATGTTTATGGTGGTAGACCTACTGCTTGGAGGAGATTTGCGTTATCATTTGCAGCAGAACGTGCATTTTAATGAAGAGGCCGTTAAACTCTATATCTGTGAACTATCACTTGCTCTAGATTATTTACAAAACCATCACATAATTCATAGGTAAGGCCCTTTATTTCTCTTTATTGCTTAACTAGGTGATAAGCCTGCCCAGAGGGCAGTCTATTTAATAAAACTACAAAACCCAAAGCACAAATTACACAAATTAAAAAATGTAAAATTACAGAAAAAAATAAACAAAGCTATCCAAAAATACAATTTAAACCTAAACTAATACCCCTATAAAAATCCCCCCTAAATAAAAACACCCCCTAATCTAATACTAAATTATCAATAGCCCTTAAAGGGCTTTTGTAGGGCATTGCCCTAAGTTAAACAGCTCTTTTACCTAAACAAATTACCAATTACTCCCTAACAGTAAAACCCCCCACCCACCAAACCCCCCAAAATAAAGCTTAATCTAAAAAAAAAAGTCACCCCAAAAAATAAAAAAAAGCCTAAGACTAAAACTCAAATAGGTACTCACCAATAGGATTAGAGCTACTGAAATCCTATTGACTGTTCAAATCAGTCAATAAGATTTCAGTAGCTCTCACTGATCGCATAAAGAGGATCCTCCACGCTGAAGATCGCCGCTGAGGATCGCTACTGTGGACCTCCACTGAGTATCCGTGCATCGGGGAAGCCAGCTCTGCGCCGCCTTCGCTCCAGATGAAGATAGAAGATGATGGAGCCGCCTGGAAGAAGACCTTCGCCGGACTTCTGACTTATTTGGGGCTTAGTCTTAGTATTTTTTTTTATTTTTTGGGGGGTTTTATTTTTAAGTTTAGGAAATTAATGGGCTGTAAAAGAGCTGATTGCCCTTTTAAGGGCAGTAAAAGAGCTGAACGCCCTTTTAAGAGCAATGCCCATACAAATGCCCCTTTAGGGGCAATGGGTAGTTTTTGTTTTTTTTAGTGTTAGTTTTTTTTACTTTGGGGGGTTTGGTGGGTGGGGGGTTTACTGATAGGGGGGACTTAGTATTTTTTAAATGTAAAAGAGCTGTTTAACTTAGGGCAATGCCCTACAAAAGGTCCTTTTAAGGGCTATTCGTAGTTTAGGGGTGTTTATTGTGGGGGGCTTTTTTATTTTTTATAATTTTGTTTATATTTTAGAGTTTATTATTTTTTGTAATTTTAGATTACTTTTTGTAATTTAATGTTAGGTTTTATTATTTTAATTGTAACTTAGTATTGGGGTTAATTTAGGGGGTGTTAGGTTAGGGGGGTTAGTAATTTAATTAGTTATTTGCGTTGTGGGGGGTTTGGCGGTTTAAGGGTTAATAGGTTAATTAGGTGGGGGGTTGACGATTTAGGAGTTAATAGGTTAATTAGGTTTATTGCGATGTGGCTGTGGGTGTTGTCAGTTTAGGGGTTAATAGGTTAATTAGGTTTATTGCGATGTGGGGGCTTGGCAGTTCAGGGGTTAATAGGTTAATTAGGTTTATTGTGATGTGGGGTTGGCGGTTTAGGGGTTAATTAGGTTTATTGCAATGTGGGGATTTTGCGGTTCAGGGGTTAATAGGTTAATTAGGTTTATTGCGATGTGGGGGTTTGGCGATTCAGGGGTTAATAGGTTAATTAGGTTTATTGCGATGTGGGGGGTTGGCGGTTTAGGGGCTAATATTATAATATTAATTATGTTATTTGCGGATTAAGGGTTAAATACTTTATTATTTTGCGATGTGGGGGTTTGCGGTTTAGGTGCTTGTTAATACTTTGTGCGGGAGGTTAGGTGTTTTTTGTTATACTTCTTGCGGGCAGTTAGTTTTTTTTGTTATTTCGTGCATGCATTTACGTGTTTTTTATTTATTTCTTGTGGGCGGTTACGTGTTTTTTTGTTATTTTGTGCGGGCGGTTGCGTGTTTTTTTGTTTTTTTTAAGGCTTGAGGTTTGCCTACGCTGCATTCAGGTGGATTCCGAAAATGGCAGGATGGTGAAAGAATCCACCTTCGGTAATGCTATCTTCGGAATCCACCTGGATGCAGCTTTGTTGCATCCAGGTGGATTCTTTTGGTTGTGCACGCAGCCAACATTCTTTGGCTGCCTCGCACAGCCAACATTCCTTTGAGGATGCGTGCGCAGCTGGCGACGGCAATGGACGCGTAACAAAAGCGATTATAGTTTAGATGTTACCTAATTTATTAATACAAATAAAAACTATACATTAATTCTGGATCAAAACAAAATGTATGATATTTCAAAGTTATTCTGTAAAAAGAAAAGAAAAAGAAAATTACCAACTGTATATTCAGTGTTATATACAACGATTATGGAAATGATAAAGATGATAAAAATTGATAAAAATATTAATAATAATAATAATAATAATAATAATAATAATAATAATATTAAAAGGGACATGAAACCCAAATTTTTACTTTCATGATTTAGAAAGAGTATGCAATTTTAATCAACTTTCCAATTAACTTCTATTATCTAATTTGCTTCCTTGATTCCTTCTCTTGTTATCCTTTGTTGAAGAGCATATCTAAATAGGCTTAGTAGCTGCTGATTGGTGGCTGCATATAAAGGTCTCGTGTGATTGGCTCACCCATGTGCATTGCTATTCCTTCAACAAGGGATAGCTAAAGAATTAAGCAAATTAGATAATAGAAGTAAATTGGAATGTTTAAAATTGTATTCTCTAGATAGATTCCTTTTTATTGTCATTGCACAAGTTAAAAATAAGCAGGGCAACAAAATATATTAAAACATCTAACCCAGACATTGCAAATAAATGGTATAAGGTGCAGAGTACAATAGTAGTTATGAATAATTATAAAAGTGAAGTAACTTAGATGTTAGGTACACATGTTATAACATGTGCAGTGTTCCAAGAGTACATAATAAATGTGCATGGTGCAAATCAGTATCAGACAGCAGTCAGTTATATAAGAAGAATGTGTAAAACACAAAAGAAAATGTAACAATTTAATACAAATTATCAATGAGATATAGAAAAGTCCATAGTGCAAATCAATATCAGACAAGTCAGTTGTATAAAAAAAATATGAGGCACAGAAAAAGTGTAATGTGTAATACAAATTATCCATGTGATATGGGTATGTGCATAGTACAATCCGTGTAATAGGCAAGATGATAATACAATTTAGTAAATGAAGGTGATAAGCAACAGTTGTAGTCCGAGATAGCCTGCAATTAAAAAAAAAAAAGATAATCTAAAAGGAGACATGATAAAAATTTAAAAGATCAGCATTAAGTATTTGTGTTCAGCAAATCAACAGCTCTGGGAAAAAAAATATTCCTTAGCCTGACTCTCTTGCTATTCAGACTCCTTTACCGCCTCCCAGATGGCAAGGGAACAAACAGTCCATGGCTAGAATGGAAAGAGTCTCCAAAATGATACAGAACGCCCTTTGCAGACATTACTTATGCTGAAGGTCCTCAATAGAGGGTAGCTGGACACCATTGATGTACTGGGCAGTTTTCACCACCCGTTGCAGAGCTTTCTGGTCAAGGTTGGTACAGTTACCATACCACACCAAAATGCAGTTGGTAAGAATGCTCTCAATGGTGCAGCGATAGAAGTTGACCAAAATCTGAGAGGACAGATGTACTTTCTTCAGCATCCTTAAAAAGTAGAGTCGCCGCTGTGGCTTTTTGACTAAAATAGATGTATTCAGTGACCAGGACAGATATTCAGTGATGTTAGTTCCCAGAAATTTAAAACTAGTCACCCGTTCTACCTCAGACCCATTAATATAGATAGGTAAGTGTTTACAACGTTTGGTCTTCCTATAGTACACAATAATCTCTTTGGTCTTCTTAATATTAAGAGATTAGTTGTATCAGCGCACCATGTCACCAGGTGCGTTACCTCCTCCCTATAAGCTAACTCATCATTGTTGCTAATCTTGCCTACCACAGTAGTGTCATCTGCAAACTTAATGATGGTATTCGACACAAACTTAGGCAGGCAGTCATGGGTAAAAAGATAGTATAATAGAGAACTTAGTACACAGCCTTGTGGAACTCCAGTATTAAGGGTCAGGGTAGAAGAGGTAAAATTACCTAACCTCACAGACTGAGGTCTATTGGTCAGGAAGTCCAGGAAACAATTACAAATTCAGGTATTAATACCCAATTCATGAAGTTTCGCAACCAGCTTTGTAGGTATGACAGTATTGCTGAACTAAAAGGGTCCAGTGTACGTGGTAAACAATCTTTAAGATGGACTATGACCAATCTTTTAAAACACTTCATAATGATTGGTGTAAGTACTATAGGACGATAGTCATTCAGACTCGTTGCAACAGATTGTTTTGGCACCGGTACAATAGTTGCTGTTTTAAAACACACTGGGACAACCACCTGAGCCAATGGCAAGTTAAAAATGTCATTAAAGACCTTAGCTAATTCTCCAGCGCATGTCCTTAGCACCTGACCAGGAATACCATCCGGACCAGCAGCCTTACATGCATCTACCCTGGAAAGAGCTATCTATCTGAATCATGAAAGAAAATTTTTGGGGTTTCATGTCCCTTTAATAATAATGATAAAAACATAATTTATGTAAGAACTTACCTGATAAATTCATTTCTTTCATATTGGCAAGAGTCCATGAGCTAGTGACGTATGGGATATACAATCCTACCAGGAGGGGCAAAGTTTCCCAAACCTCAAAATGCCTATAAATACACCCCTCACCACTCCCACAATTCAGTTTAACGAATAGTCAAGTAGTGGGGTAATAAAGAATGGAGTAAAAAGCATCAACAAAGGAATTTTGAAATAATAGTGCTTTATACAAATAAATCATAACCACCATAAAAAGGGTGGGTCTCATGGACTCTTGCCAATATGAAAGAAATTAATTTATCAGGTAAGTTCTTACATAAATTATGTTTTCTTTCATGTAATTGGCAAGAGTCCATGAGCTAGTGACGTATGGGATAGCAATACCCAAGATGTGGAACTCCACACAAGAGTCACTAGAGAGAGATGGATAAAATAAAAACAAAAATTTTCCGCTGAAAAAATTAAATCCACAACAAAAAGAAATAAGTTTTTTCTTATAAATGATACATAAGCAGAAGAATCAAACTGAAACAGCTGCCTGAAGAACTTTTCTACCAAAAACTGCTTCTGAAGAAGCGAATACATCAAAACGGTAGAATTTAGTAAATGTATGCAAAGAAGACCAATTTGCTGCTTTGCAAATCTGATCAACTGAAGCTTCATTCTTAAAAGCCCACAACGTGGAGACTGATCTAGTAGAATGAGCTGTAATTCTCTGAGGCGGGGCTTGACCCGATTCCAAATAAGCTTGATGAATCAATGCTTTAACCAAGATGCCAAGGAAAATGGCAGACGACTTCTGACCTTTCCTAGAACCAGAAAAGATAACAAATAGACTAGAAGCCTTCCTGAAATCTTTAGTAGCTTCAACATAATATTTAAAAGCTCTTACCACATCCAAAGAATGTAAGGATCTCTCCAAAGAATTCTTAGGATTAGGACACAAAGAAGGGACAACAATTTATCTATTAATGTTCTTAGAATTCACAACCTTAGGTAAGAATTTAGATGAAGTCCACAAAACCACCTTATCCTGATGAAAAATCAGAAATTGAGATTCACAAGAAAGAGCAGATAATTCAGAAACTCTTCTAGCAGAAGAGATGGCCAAAAGGAATAACACTTTCCACGAAAGTAGTTTAATGTCCAAAGAATGCATAGGCTCAAACAGAGGAGCATGTAAAGCCTTCAAAACCAAATTAAGACTCCAAGGAGGAGAGATTGATTTAATGGCAGGCTTGATCCGGACCAAAGCCTGTACAAAACAGTGAATATTAGCAATCTTTCTGTGAAATAAAACAGAAAGAGCAGAGATTTGTCCCTTCAATTAACTTGCAGACAAACCCTTATCCAAACCATCCTGAAGAAACTGTAAAATTCTAGGAATTCTAAAAGAATGCCAAGAGAATTTATGAGAACACCATGAAATATAAGTCTTTCAAACTCGATAATAAATCTTCCTAGAAACATATTTATGAGCCTGTAACATAGTATTAATCACTGAGTCAGAGAAACCTCTATGACTAAGCACTAGGTGTTCAATTTCCATACCTTCAAATTTAATGATTTGAGATCCTGATGGAAAAACGGACCTTGTGACAGAAGGTCTGGCCTTAAAGGTAGTGGCTAATGTTGACAACTGGACATCCGAACAAGATCCACATACCAATACCTGTGAGGCTATGCTGGAGCTACCAGCAACACAAACAATTGTTCCATGATTATTTTGGAGATCACTCTTGGAAGAAGAACTAGAGGCGGGGAAATATAAGCAGGTTGGTAACACCAAGGAACTGACAATGCATCCACTGCTTCCGCCTGAAGATCCCTGGACCTGGACAGGTACCTGGGATGTTTCTTGTTTAGATGAGAAGCCATCAGATCTATTTCTGAAAGACCCCAAACCTGAGAAAACACATCTGGATGGAGTGACCATTCCCCTGGATGTAAAGTCCGACGGCTGAGATAATCCTCTTCCAAATTGTCTATACTTGGGATATGAACCGCAGAAATTAGACAGGAGCTGGATTCCGCCCAAGCAAGTATCCAAGATACTTCTTTCATAGCTTGGGGACTGTGAGTCCCACCCTGATGATTGACATATGCCACAGTTGTGATATTATCTGTCTGAAAACAAATGAAGGTTCTCGCTTCAATAGAGGCCAAACCTGAAGAGTCCTGAAAATTGCAGAGTTCCAAAATATTGATTGGTAATCTCGCCTCTTGAGATTTCCAAACCCCTTGTGCTGTCAGATATCCCCAGACAGCTCCCCAACCTGAAAGACTTGCATCTGTTGTGATTACAGTCCAGGTTGGACGAACAAAAGAGGCCCCTAGAACTATACGATGGTGATCTAACTACCAAGTCAGAAATAGTCGAACATTGGGATTTAAGGATATTAATTGTGATATCATTGTATAATCCCTGCACCACTGGTTCAGCATACAAAGCTGGAGAGGTCTCATGTGAAAATGAGCAAAGGGGATTGCGTTCGATGCTGCAGTCATGAGACCTAAAACTTCCATGCACATAGCTACTGAAGGGAATGATAGAGACTGAAGGTTCCGACAAGCTGAAACCAATTTTAATTGTCTCTTGTCTGTTAGAGACAGAGTCATGGACACTGAATCTATCTGGAAACCTAAAAAGGTGACCCTTGTCTGAGGAATAAAAGAACTCTTTGGTAAATTTATCCTCCAACCATGTCTTCAAAGAAACAACACTAGTTGATTTGTGTGAGATTCTGCAGAATGTAAAGACTGAGCTAGTACCAAGATATTGTCCAAATAAAGAAACACTGCAATACCCTGTTCTCTGATTACAGAGAGTAGGGCATCGAGAACCTTTGAAAAGATTCTTGGAGCTGTCGCTAGGCCGAAAGGAAGAGCGACAAATTGGTAATGCTTGTCTAGAAAAGAGAATATTAGAAACTGATAATGCTCTGGATGAATCAGAATATGAAGATATGCATACTGTAAGTATTTTGTGGACATATAATGCCCTTGCTGAACAAAAGGCAAAATAGTCCTTATAGTCACCATTTTGAAAGTTGGCACTCTTACATAACGATCCAAAATTTTCAGATCCAGCACTGGCCTGAATGAATTTTCTTGTTTGGGACAATGAATAGATTTGAATAAAACCCCAGACCCTGTTTCTGAAACGGAACTGGTATGATTAGCCCTGAAAGCTCCAGATCTGAAACACACTTCTGGAAAGCTTGAGCCTTTACTGGATTTGCTGGGATGCGTGAGAGAATATATCTTCTCACAGGAGGTCTTACTCTGAATCCTATTCGATACCCCAGAGAGAAAATACTCTGAATCCATTGATTTTGGACATAATTTGCCCAAATAGCTTTGAAAAATCTTAATCTGCCCCCTACCATCTGAGCTGGAATGAGGGCCGCACCTTCATGCAGACTTGGGTGCTGGCTTTGGTTTCTTAAACGGCTTGGATTTATTCCAACTTGAAGAAGGTTTCCAGTTGAAAACAGATTCTTTGGGGGAAGGATTAGGTTTCTGTTCCTTATTTTCTCGAAAGGAACGAAAACGGTTAGAAGCATTAGATTTATCCTTAGATCTTTTATCCTGAGGCAAAAATACTCCCTTCCCCCAGTGAAAGTTGAAATAATCGAATCCAACTGAGAACCAAATAACGTATTACCTTGGAAAGAAATAGATAGTAATCTAGACTTAGATATCATGTCAGCATTCCAAGATTTAAGCCACAAAGCTCTTCTAGCTAAATAGCTAAAGACATAGATTTAACATCAATTTTGATTATATCAAAAATGGCATCACAAATAAAATGATTAGCATCTTGAAGCAAGTGAACAATGCTAGACAAATCAGGATCCATTTCCTGTTGCACTAAACTTCCCAACCAAAAAGTTGATGCAGCTGCAACATCAGCCACAGAAATTGCAGGCCGGAGAAGATGACCAGAATATAAATAGGCTTTCCTTAGATAAGATTCAAGTTTCCTATCTAAAGGATCTTTAAAGGAAGTACTATCTTAATAATAATAATAGTACATTTAGCAAGAGTAGAAATAGCCCCATCAACTTTGGGGATATTTTCCCAAAACTCCAATCTAACTGTTGGCAAAGGATACAATTTTTTAAACCTTGAAGAAGGAATAAAAGTAGTACCAGGCTTATTCCATTCCTTAGAAATCATATCAGAAATAGCATCAGGAATTGGAAAAACCTCTGGAGTAACCACAGGGGGTTTATAAACAGAATTTAAACGTTTACTAGTTTTAATATCAAGACAGAGGACTAGTTTCCTCAATATCCAATGTAATCAACACTTCTTTTAACAAAGAACGAATATACTCCATTTTAAATAAATAAGTAGATTTGTCAGTGTCAACAGCTGAGGAAGGATCTTCTGAATCAGATAGATCTTCATCAGAGAAGAATAATTCATTATGTTGTCGGTCATTTGAAATTTCATCAACTTTATGAGAAGTTTTAAAAGACCTCTTACATTTATTAGAAGGCGGGATGGCAGACAAAGCCTTCTGAATTGAATCAGCAATAAAATCTTTTAAATTCACAGGTATATCTTGTACATTAGATGT